>NC_084562.2:37028254-37328254 GCF_033978685.3 Nerophis lumbriciformis
TGCTGTGTAGTTAAATCAGTGAGGCTGTAAACTCACTGCTAACGTTATAACGTTATTGCAAACACGGGAATCTGTTGCAGTTCACTACCATATTCATACTTTTTGTTCAGTGATTTTTTTTAAGCAGGGTTACGTTAGTCAATATATCACACGTAACGTTAGACAGCGGTCAGCAGCACCGCGTATTTTAGCCACCTAAAAAAAGACAAAAATAGTAAAATAAAGGTCAGTTAAAATGTATACTATATTATGAATATGGGTACCGTTTTAGCTAGCTTTCTGACATACTGTTGGTTGTTTACCTCAGTGGTCCCCAACCACCGGGCCGCAGCCCGGTACTGGTCCGTGGATCGATTGGTATCGGGCCGCACAAGAAATATTATTTTTTATTATTTTTTATTTTTTTAATTAAATCAACATAAAAAACACAAGATACACTTACAAGTAGTGCACCAACCCAAAAAACCTCTCCCCCCCCTTTTGTTCTGGGCATTGAACATGAAGACTCTTCCTTCACTGTTACGAGTGGCCATGAGAGTCTTGGCAGTGCCTGCCTCCAGTGCTCCAGTGGAGCGAGTTTTCAGCCATGGTGGCATCATACTACGCCCCCATCGTGCACAAATGACTGACAGACTCTTGGCTAATTTGGTCTTTTGCAAATGCAATGCAGCATAGGGCCCTGACATATAAAAAGTACAACTTTTTTGTTATGTTCACGTATATGTCATGTTTTTTCAATGTTAACACTTTTGTACAAATAAGTACATTTGCACTTTATTTTTCAATGTGTTTGTTCTGTAAAGGAATGAGTTAATGTTTAAAATGACTGGTTAATAGTGCTATTATAAAGTGCAATGTCAGCACAATTTTCTTTCCTGCAATTTAAAATGCACTTGTTTTAATAAATAAATACAGCGTTTGAAAAGCATACACAATCTGTGTTAATATATTAGTCTGTGGTTAAAAGGACTTGAAAGGACTCGAAACTCAAAATGCAGGACTTAGGACTTGACTTGAGACTTTCCAGTCTTGACTTTGGACTTGACTCGGGGCTTGCCTGTCTTGACTCGGGACTTGACTCGGACTTGAGGGCAAAGACTTGAGACTTACTTGTGACTTGCAAAACAATGACTTGGTCCCACCTCTGCATACTTGTTTTGTTGGTATTGAATCTTGCAACATTACCTCGAGGCTTTTGGCTGAGTGTTGATTAAGTGATTGTTTCTTTGCTAAGTGTTTGAGCCGATGTTTAGTCTACATGATATCGACATGATATGATATCGACAAAGGTATCGAAATATGGCACCGTTTAATTTGACATGAATCAATATGCTGTACTACCGACAAAATTCAGTACCTATCCCTACTCACGACTCCCCTAACTATTTTTGGGGACTTTTGTTGGTAGAACTTTTTACATTGCTGCTGTGACATGCACACAATGCAGATAGACATTGACATTGAACTCACCGCTGGAGCAGTCCAGTCCCCCCCACCCGGGCTCACACTGGCAAGTGTCAGGAGAGACGCAACGACCGTGGGCACACTCCTCTGTGCACAAAGCTGAAATGAAAGATGTGAACAACATATGTGAATAACTATCAATTATCCCACTGTGACACTCAGTCCTGTTGTTCTACATTTACTGCACAAATGAGTGATGGACCAAGTGGAACACAAAAAACAAGTGCGACATTGCACGTAGTATTAGTGGTGGCATTGTGGGCATACTTGTCAACCCTCCCAATTTTCCCGGGAGACTCACGAATTTCGGTGCCCCTCCCGAAAATTTCCCGGGGCAACTATTCTCCCGAATTTCTCCCGATTTCCACCCGGACAACAATTTTGGGGGCGTGCCTTTTAAGCACTGCCTTTAGCGTCCTCTACAACCTGCTGTCACGTCCGCTTTTCCTTCATACAAACAGCGTGCCAGCCCAGTCACATAACATATGCGTCTTTTACACACTCACACATAAGTACATGCAATGCATACTTGGTCAACAGCCATACAGGTCACACTGAGGGTGGCTGTATAAACAACTTTAACACTGTTAATATGCGCCGCACTGTGAACCCACACCAAACAAGACTGACAAACACATTTCGGGAGAACATCCGCACCGTAGCACAACATAAACACAACAGAACAAATACCCAGAACACCTTGCAGCACTAACTCTTCCGGGACGCTACAATATACACCCCCGCTACCACCCCCCTCCCCCTATATGTGCCACATTTTTTGGGCTTTGCAGAAGTGCTCCTTCACTGTGATCTAAAACGGGAACCAACTTTTTAGCACGCCGAGGGTGTGCTCCACTACGTTTCTCATTCGAATGTGAGCCACATTATAGCAATGTTCTGCCTGAGTGGCAAGGTTAGCACAAGAATCAAGGGAAAGGGGTGTTGTGTGACATTTACTACGTCCCGAATTTGTGGGAACTGGATATATTTGTTCATTCTACATGACACATCATTTAACTCTTGGGACAGCACACATAAATATACTCTTGGAGACGCCAGCAATAACGCAGAAGTATGATGGAAGGATACAGACGTGAGAAAACGCAGTGTTGCAAGGAGTTTTTCCATACAAAATCATTTATTTTTGTGAGTATCTAAATATGTTGACACCAGTGACGTGCGGTCACTGGAGGCAGGTGAGGCGGGGGCCTCACCTGCCATCATGGAAAGAAAGAAAATGTAAAAAGAAAAAAAAATAATTAAATTGTTATATGTATCCAGTGATTATACTATAAAGTTATTTTCCGTTTAACTTCACCAGTTTTAGATTATTTTTATTCAAAATCGCTGAATTTTCACATTTGCCGTTCAAATACTGAGAAGAGACGGTGCGGTGATCAGCAGCCAGTTGAGGTACGTCACTCAATTGTGCCTCACCATGAATTGCGGACTCGGCTAACTGCTGGCCTGCTGTGCAGTGAGACCGTATTGCTATATGAATTATATTATACATTTCCATAGTTTAGTTAGCTGAGGTATATAATGTACAGTGTATTTTGTCAACAACTGTATGTGTGTAACGTATTTCTTGTGCTGAGCAATCATAAAACTGCTGCGAAGACGCACTGTGTGAGGCTCGCGTAATCCCGCCTCCTGATGCTGGTTATTGCACCTCCGCCGCAGACTGCACCCCCTGACGGGAGCGCCACACCAACCAAAGCCCACACCCAAACCCTCCACGTGCAAGACCGAATCCACCCAAAAAAAAGTCACTTAACAAGAAGCCAAAAAGTGCAAAAACAACATTGCTCGCGCCGGAGGAGCCGTGAACGACTGCAGGGACACAACATTAGGTACACCTGCAGACTGCAGCACGGATTTCATATTTCATTCTTTCACAACTCCTCCAACACGAACACCACTGTTCCCGCACTTATAAGTAAAGGTAAGACCATAATAACGTTTGTTTTATTAAATGTGCTTTTTTGTGTGCTACAGTTTGTATGTGTAAAGTTAAAGTTAAGTTAAAGTACCAGAGGTGTGGACTTGAGTCACATGACTTGGACTCGAGTCAGACTCGAGTCATGAATTTGATGACTTTAGACTCGACTTGACAAAATGTAAAAAGACTTGCAACTCGACTTAGACTTTAACATCAATGACTTGTGACTTCACTTGGACTTGAGCCTTTTGAATTGACATGACTTGACATGACTTGCTACTTTCCCCAAAACCCAAAGATGAAAAAGTTATTCGGGAGCGCTCCGTATTTTTCATTGTGTACTTGTCTATCAGCGTTGCGTGTGTCAGCTGGTGTGCTCTCAGTACAACAGCCAATCAAATTAGATCTACTTTGTTTTCATCACACAGCATTCATCCAATCAAATTGCAGGAAGAAGACATGTCCAAACCACACGCCAGTGAACAAAAAATGATACCTAAAATAATTTTGTTTGGGTATAAAAATTACGAGGTGGTCAACACAAAACGGTTTGCAGTATGCAACACATGCGGTTCGAAAATGACTGATGGAGAGGCAACAACTTCCAACTTCGTCCGGCATTTGAAGTTGCACAAAGAACGGTAAGTTTTGAATGTGAGATAACGTTTATTGGCTAAGTAACGTGACTTTTATTTGCTGTGTAGTTAAATCAGTGAGGCTGTAAACTCACTGCTAACGTTATAACGTTATTGCAAACACGGGAATCTGTTGCAGTTCACTACCTTATTCATACTTTTTGTTCAGTGATTTTTTTTAAGCAGGGTTACGTTAGTCAATATATCACACGTAACGTTAGACGGCGGTCAGCAGCACCGCGTATTTTAGCCACCTAAAAAAAGACAAAAATAGTCAAATAAAGGTCAGTTAAAATGTATACTATATTATGAATATGTGTACCGTTTTAGCTAGCTTTCTGACATACTGTTGGTTGTTTACCTCAGTGGTCCCCAACCACCGGGCCGCGGCCCGGTACTGGTCCGTGGATCGATTGGTATCGGGCCGCACAAGAAATAATTTTTTCTTTTTTTTTTCTTTTTTTAATTAAATCAACATAAAAAACACAAGATACACTTACAAGTAGTGCACCAACCCAAAACAACTCTCTCCCCCCTTTTGTTCTGGGCATTGAACATGAAGACTCTTCCTTCACTGTTCCGAGTGGCCATGAGAGTCTTGGCAGTGCCTGCCTCCAGTGCTCCAGTGGAGCGAGTTTTCAGCCATGGTGGCATCATACTACGCCCCCATCGTGCACAAATGACTGACAGACTCTTGGCTAATTTGGTCTTTTGCAAATGCAATGCAGCATAGGGCCCTGACATATAAAAAGTACAACTTTTTTGTTATGTTCACGTATATGTCATGTTTTTTCAATGTTAACACTTTTGTACAAATAAGTACATTTGCACTTTATTTTTCAATGTGTTTGTTCTGTAAAGGAATGAGTTAATGTTTAAAATGACTGGTTAATAGTGCTATTATAAAGTGCAATGTCAGCACAATTTTCTTTCCTGCAATTTAAAATGCACTTGTTTTAATAAATAAATACAGCGTTTGAAAAGCATACACAATCTGTGTTAATATATTAGTCTGTGGTTAAAAGGACTTGAAAGGACTCGAAACTCAAAATGCAGGACTTAGGACTTGACTTGAGACTTTCCAGTCTTGACTTTGGACTTGACTCGGGGCTTGCCTGTCTTGACTCGGGACTTGACTCGGACTTGAGGGCAAAGACTTGAGACTTACTTGTGACTTGCAAAACAATGACTTGGTCCCACCTCTGTAAAGTACCAATGATTGTCACACACACACTATGTGTGGTGAAATTTGTCCTCTGCATTTGACCCATCTCCTTGCTCACCCCCTGGGATGTGAGGGGAGCAGTGGGCAGCAGCGGCGCCGCGCCCGGGAAAAATTGTTGGTGATTTAACCCCCAATTCCAACCCTTGATACTGAGTGCCAAGCAGGGAAGAATGCTGGTATGAGCTTTTAAACATAACCCGTTAACTGCTGCCAATCAAATGGTGAATAAGATACTCTTTAGGGTTCATATGTTTGTAAATCTGACTGTGATGAAGTCAGTGCCTCACCAGTCATGAACCTCACCACACGTCACTGGTATATATTTCTTCAACATAGTCAGTTTTTATACCGGTGAAGAATTTCAGAATGCAAAGTCTGTTAAAGCTCATTGTCCTCCATTGAAATTGTGTATAATCTACGGCTCTCATCTCTTGTGTGTACGAGATGGAGTGAGGGTGCCCAGCCTCCTTTCATAAGCAGGTTTCCCCGAAATAACAAGACCATTATTACTTTTAAATACTTTGTGTTGCGACGTCGCATGGCTGCAGTAGTAGTGACCCCAAGATGCAGGAACCAGGAGAACGAAGTGCAGGTAAGATGATTTTAATATAGACTCAACATAGGAGGAAGCAGTCATACACGTAACAGGGGTTCTTAACATAACAATCCTCGAGCACTGAGGAACAAACGAGGCAGGCATAAATAGCCGCCTTATTGGCAACTGCCACCAGGTGTGCCCGGCTGCCAATCAGGGACAGGTGAGAAAAACGAGCGCTCAGGGAGACATGCAGGAAATAGAACGAAAATATGAGCGATGACAGGAAATAAACATCAAACAAGGAAACACAAACAGAAATTAAGTGACAGATCGTCACACTTTGATCACTGTGCTACTGCTTTGATCACTGCATGTGCTACTGCTAAAAAAAAAGTAATACGCAACGGATGATTAACGTCCACATACGAAAGAGGCCTTGGTCGGTTTGAAAAAATTAAATTCTGTTCACATTGATATAGAAAAATCAGATACATGTCACATATGGGCAAAAACATTGAAATTGACCTGCAGTGTAAACATAGTCCTAAAAAGTTAAAATGCCATTTCAATAAAGTTGTGATTTGATTTGTGATAGTATGGCAATATAGACACAGGACACAATGATTGGACAGACAGGGAACTGTACCGGACACCTTTCTAGACAAACTTGGGTCAATCCAGCAAACAACATCAAAAGACAAAGATACTAGGCGACATCATACGCAAATACGGTGTTAGCTTTCATTGTTATGCTGATGACACCCAACTCTACATGCCCCTAAAGCTGACCAACACGCCGGATTGTAGTCAGCTGGAGGCGTGTCTTAATGAAATTAAACAATGGATGTCCGCTAACTTCTTGCAACTCAACGCCAAGAAAACGGAAATGCTGATTATCGGTCCTGCTAAACACCGACATTTATTTAATAATACCACCTTAACATTTGACAACCAAACAATTACACAAGGCGAATCAGTAAAGAATCTGGGTATTATCTTCGACCCAACTCTCTCGTTTGAATCACACATTAAGAGTGTTACTAAAACGGCCTTCTTTCATCTCCGTAATATCGCTAAAATTCGTTCTATTTTATCCACTAGCGACGCCGAGATCATTATTCATGCGTTCGTTACGTCTCGTCTCGACTATTGTAACGTATTATTTTCGGGTCTCCCTATGTCTAGCATTAAAAAATTACAGTTGGTACAAAATGCGGCTGCTAGACTTTTGACAAGAACAAGAAAGTTTGATCATATTACGCCTATACTGGCTCACCTGCACTGGCTTCCTGTGCACTTAAGATGTGACTTTAAGGTTTTACTACTTACGTATAAAATACTACACGGTCTAGCTCCGTCCTATCTTGTCGATTGCATTGTACCATATGTCCCGGCAAGAAATCTGCGTTCAAAGAACTCCGGCTTATTAGTGATTCCCAGAGCCCAAAAAAAGTCTGCGGGCTATAGAGCGTTTTCTATTCGGGCTCCAGTACTATGGAATGCCCTCCCCGTAACAATTAGAGATGCTACCTCAGTAGAAGCATTTAAGTCCCATCTTAAAACTCATTTGTATACTCTAGCCTTTAAATAGCCCCCCTGTTAGACCAGTTGATCTGCCGTTTCTTTTCTTTTCGCCTCTGCTCCCCTTTTCCTTGAGGGGGGGGGGGGGCACAGGTCCGGTGGCCATGGATGAAGTGCTGGCTGTCCAGAGTCGGGACCCGGGGTGGACCGCTCGCCTGTGCATCGGCAGGGAACATCTCTGCGCTGCTGACCCGTCTCCGCTCGGGATGGTGTCCTGCTGGCCCCACTATGGACTGGACTCTTACTATTATGTTGGATCCACTATGGACTGGACTCTCACAATATTATGTCAGACCCACTCGACATCCATTGCTTTCGGTCTCCCCTAGAGGGGGGGGGGTTACCCACATATGCGGTCCTCTCCAAGGTTTCTCATAGTCATTCACATCGACGTCCCACTGGGGTGAGTTTTTCCTTGCCCGTATGTGGGCTTTGTACCGAGGATGTCGTTGTGGCTTGTGCAGCCCTTTGAGACACGTGATTTAGGGCTATATAAATAAAGATTGATTGATTGATTGATTGAACAGGTGGCTGTTGAATGACCTATGAATGAATGTGTCCTCTATATGTATGTTGTGCAGTGTCTGTTCCATATGTTCAATATATACTGTGTACAGAGAAATGTGTGGTATGAAATTGTGTATGTTGTTTATAAAAATGTTTTTGGTGTTTTTCAAATGCCACTGCCTGACTGGACACAGTTTTTTAAAATTCTAGGTTTTTTACTGCGACTCACCAATTAGTATATTGGCCCATTTCACAAAATGACCCATTAGATTTATTCACAATCTATGACACAAATACTAAAAACGTCCCCTTCATTTTCTTTAAACAATATAGAGACATTGCACACATTGTCACAATGTTTCCTTAAGTTATAAATGATAAATGGGTTGTACTTGTATACCTTCAAGGTACTCAAAGCGCTTTGACACTACTTCTACATTTACCCATTCACACACACATTCACACACTGATGGAGGGAGCTGCCATGCAAGGCGCTAACCAGCACCCATCAGGGGCAAGGGTGAAGTGTCTTGCTCAGGACACAACGGACATGACGAGGTTGGTACTAGGTGGGGATTGAACCAGTGACCCTCGGGTTGCACACGGCCACTCTGCCACTGCGCCACGCCGTCCCCGTCCCCCAAGTTCAGTTTCAAAACAAGTATAGTCCCAATATATTCAAATCCTTATACAGTATACTATGAAATATAATATGATTAATCATTTTTAAAATACCTGAGGTAAGACAGGGAGGATAATGGCAAGCAGTCTGAGACTAACACTTTTCTGTCTGTCACATCAAGACCTACTAAAACTAATAAAACAGGGTTTCCATGACAATGCCAAATGGACGTCACCTCCATAGTTTGCTATGACCTATTTCTTGAATTGTTGTTTCCCTCACCTTGTACCTCGCACTTGTATTATCCAAGAATGTGTGCACAATAGAGTGTAAAAAAAAACAACAGATTCTTATATGTAATGATTCTTAATCAGGTAAAATTATAAATAATTTTTTTTTTTTTTTAATTTCCATCCATCCATCCATCTTCTTCCGCTTATCCGAGGTCGGGTCGCGGGGGCAGCAGCCTAAGCAGGGAAGCCCAGACTTCCCTCTCCCCAGCCACTTCGTCCAGCTCCTCCCGGGGGATCCCGAGGCGTTCCCAGGCCAGCCGGGAGACATAGTCTTCCCAACGTGTCCTGGGTCTTCCTCGTGGCCTCCTACCGGTCGGACATGCCCTAAACACCTCCTTAGGGAGGCGCTCGGGTGGCATCCTGACCAGATGCCCGAACCACCTCATCTGGCTCCTCTCGATGCGGAGGAGCAGCGGCTTTACTTTGAGCTCCCCCCGGATGACAGAGCTTCTCACCCTATCTCTAAGGGAGAGCCCCGCCACCCGGCGGAGGAAACTCATTTCGGCCGCTTGTACCCGTGATCTTGTCCTTTCGGTCATAACCCAAAGCTCATGACCATAGGTGAGGATGGGAACGTAGATCGACCGGTAAATTGAGAGCTTTGCCTTCCGGCTCAGCTCCTTCTTCACCACAACGGATCGATACAGCGTCCGCATTACTGAAGACGCCGCACCGATCCGCCTGTCGATCTCACGATCCACTCTTCCCTCACTCGTGAACAAGACTCCGAGGTACTTGAACTCCTCCACTTGGGGCAAGATCTCCTCCCCAACCCGGAGATGGCACTCCACCCTTTTCCGGGCGAGAACCATGGACTCGGACTTGGAGGTGCTGATTCTCATCCCAGTCGCTTCACACTCGGCTGCGAACCGATCCAGTGAGAGCTGAAGATCCTGGCCAGATGAAGCCATCAGGACCAAATCATCTGCAAAAAGCAGAGACCTAATCCTGCAGCCACCAAACCGGATCCCCTCAACGCCTTGACTGCGCCTAGAAATTCTGTCCATAAAAGTTATGAACAGAATCGGTGACAAAGGGCAGCCTTGGCGGAGTCCAACCCTCACCGGAAACGTGTCCGACTTACTGCCGGCAATGCGGCAATTTTTTTAATTTAAAATTGTTATTTTTTCCAATCCTGTCCAGTCACTCTGGCAAATCATATTGTGGCTGTAGATGCCCATATTTGCTGTACAGATTTATTTTAGAAAAGAGAAGTGGTGTATACTTCTCTTGTTTCCTTATTTGTATTTTACTTTATTAAATGTTTGAGAAGCATTTTAATCATCAAAACCTTTTTTTTTTTAAAGTTATATAAAAATTGATCAGAGTTGTTTATCTCTTTTATGGGGGAATGTAGTTAATCATGGAACTGGCATCCAATGTCATTAAAAAAATATAATAGATTTTGAATCGAGAATCGTTTTGAATTGAGAATCATTTCTGAATTGATTTGTTACCCCCCAAGAATCGAATTGAATCGAATGGCGTGGTGCCCAAAAATTGACAGCCCTACTGCACAAACTAACAAACACACACACAATAGGTCACACTGTCATGAATTAACAAGCCCACAGCAGTGTGCTACAATTACCAACTTTGCAGCTGTACTCCAAGAAAAAAACACTTAATAAAAACGAGAAAGCACAGAATGTCTGAGAGCATATTTACCTAACACTTACAGAATTAAGTACTTACAGTACTTGAAGCCCTCATGCTCGCTACGAATAGGTAGCGACAAATATATATATATATATAAGAAATACTTGACTTTCAGTGAATTCTAGCTATATATATATATATATATATATATATATATATATATATATATATATATATATATATATATAAATAAATAAAAGAAATACTTGAATTTGAGTGTTCATTTATTTACACATATACACACACATAACACTCATTTACTCATTGTTGAGTTAAGGGTTGAATTGTCCATCCTTGTTCTATTCTCTGTCACTATTTCAGAACACACACATTATACAAATATACATTATAAAATCAATAAGAAAACGGGAGCTCTAATTTGGGAGTCTGAATTAGGATCAGAAGTTCCTACATAAACATTGCGAACTCACGTCAATTACTGCAACTGTGCACTGAATTCATTCACAAATACAAACTACAACTCACAAACACTTTAGAGTTAGGCTCCACCATCAGAATGTGTACTTCAACTTATAAAGATCATATGGATATTATTCAGTGAGTTGATTCACCAAAACTAACCTGTTATACAGGATGAAAAAGCACACAGGACGTTTCAATTGTTCACAGACTGGTCGCGCTCATCAGAATGACAAGACACTTCCGGTCTGCAGGTGATAGCATTCAATTGGAAATAAACCCTCTACTTCCCCCTACTGACCAATGTGAATACTGATAAATGTGGAACGACAGCTCCAAAAACGAATTCATCAACAAAATAAAATAAATAAATCAACACAAAAATGTGACACATTATGGGTGGGTCACATATGCATGTACAGTAGATGGCAGTATTGTCCTGTTTAAAAGTGTCACAACATTGATGTTTACGGCAGACGAACTGCTTTACGGCAGACGAAAACTTGACTGCTGTTGTTGTGTGTTGTTACCACGCTGGGAGGACGTTAATGAAACTGCCTAACAACAAATCCACATAAGAAACCAATAACTCGCCCTCGATCATTAGCTGTTTATATTGTGGGACAGCGGACGTGTGAACAGGCTGTCAACACGTCACTCAGGTCCGCATGGAGCTGGAGGGGGCGTGGCCTCCAGCTCCGCCTGAATTTCGGGAGATTTTCGGGAGAAAATTTGTCCCGGGAGGTTTTCAGGAGAGGCGCTGAATTTCGGGAGGGTTGGCAAGTATGTAAACCACCCACACACAAAATAAAGATGACTGAAGAATTGTCCGGTCAGAATCTGTCTATAGGGTCCCAACTTTCAAAGCACCTCTCTACATCCTTCACAAAAAGCTGGGTCACCAAAACGTGGGATTGTTTTTTGGCCACTCATTTAGCAGAATGTTAAGCAGGCAAACAGATAGGACTCACTTGAATTCACACATTGGTCTTGAAATTCATTACACTTAATTTGAAGAACAAACACACCATATGCGGCCTTCTCTCTGCCTGATTGCTATCGCTACCTTGTGTTTTGGAGACACTGATGTGTATTTTGGTATGTCTGATCTCTTCAAAGAAATAATGTAGAAACATTTAAGTCCCATCTCAAAACTCATTTGTATACTCTAGCCTTTGAATAGCCCCCCTTTTTAAGACCAGTTGATCTGCCGTTTCTTTTCTTTTCTCCTCTGCTCCCCCCTATCCCTTGTGGAGGGGAAGACACACAGATCCGGTGGCCATGGATGGGGTGCTGGCTGTCCGGGGTCGGGACCCGGGGTGGACCGCTCGCCTGTATATTGGTTGGGAACATCTCTGCGCTGCTGACCCGTCTCCGCTCGGGATGGTTTCCTGCTGACCCCACTGTGGACTGGACTCTTACTGTTATGCTGGATCCACTATGGACTGGACTCTCACAATATTATGTTAGACCCACTCGACATCCATTGCATTCGGTCTCCCTAGAGGGGGGGGTTACCCACATATGCGGTCCTCTCCAAGGTTTCTCATAGTCATTCACATCGACGTCCCACTGGGGTGAGTTTTTCCTTGCCCTTATGTGGGCTATACCGAGGATGTCGTTGTGGCTTGTGCAGCCCTTTGAGACACTTGTGATTTAGGGCTATATAAATAAACATTGATTGATTGATTGAATGTCTCCGAATGCGTAAACCCAAGTAACCTCAAGCTGTCTTCAAAAGCTAAAAAATGGTACAAAGGTCAAATTCTTAATAAAGAGAAACTCGCTTTAGATATTAATGTTTTTAATCTATAATAATAATTTCAATTAGCTTCACATCCTTTTGACACAAATTCTACTCATCGATAGTCTTGGAGTGGCCCCCACCACTGTGAACTGCCATTGCTTCTTTTTCCTTGGGCTCACTCGTTAGTCCATGGACTCTTTGGCCCAGTGGACTTGTCTACTGTTTTACTATAAAGAGGGTGAATAATTCTTCATCAGGGCTCACTTTTGGCAGAAGCTTGCTAGTGGACACTTTGCTCGAGGTGCAAGCTTACATACGCAATCGCAGCCACCATTTCTGAACATAAGGCAAACTAGTTTTGTGCTTCCAAAGGAAAGAATGTCATACATTTATATAATCTGGGTTAAAATAATTTCCGCTCTTCTTATGGAGCGCCTTGTGTATTTATTACTCTGTTGTCAAGGCCTGTCGCTCTCTGTCCCTTTTCTCCACCGGTGCACCGCGGCTGTGGTCAAGGTAAGAGAGGGCAAGTGGAGACGTATCGCTCTTCTTTCCCCCTCTAACGCTCAGTCGTCTCTGTCCTCCCTGTGCGTAAGTCTTACTCACTTCCTTGTTATTTCAGTAGATATCACTCGTTCTTGTTACTCGCTTCGCTTCTCTTAGGTCTGTCTTTACATTTAGAGTTAGTCTGCGGGCTATAGAGCGTTTTCTATTCGGGCTCCAGTACTATGGAATGCCCTCCCGGTAACAATTAGAGATGCTACCTCAGTAGAAGCATTTAAGTCCCATCTTAAAACTCATTTGTATACTCTAGCCTTTAAATAGCCCCCCTGTTAGACCAGTTGATCTGCCGTTTCTTTTCTTTTCTCCTCTGCTCCCCTTTTCCTTGAGGGGGGGGGACACAGGTCCGGTGGCCATGGATGAAGTGCTGGCTGTCCAGAGTCGGGACCCGGGGTGGACCGCTCGCCTGTGCATCGGCTGGGAACATCTCTACGCTGCTGACCCGTCTCCGCTCGGGATGGTGTCCTGCTGGCCCCACTATGGACTGGACTCTTACTATTATGTTGGATCCACTATGGACTGGACTCTCACAATATTATGTCAGACCCACTCGACATCCATTGCTTTCGGTCTCCCCTAGAGGGGGGTGGTTACCCACATATGCGGTCCTCTCCAAGGTTTCTCATAGTCATTCACATCGACGTCCCACTGGGGTGAGTTTTTCCTTGCCCGTATGTGGGCTTTGTACCGAGGATGTCGTTGTGGCTTGTGCAGCCCTTTGAGACACTTGTGATTTAGGGCTATATAAATAAAGATTGATTGATGATTGATTGATTGATAGAGTTGCCATGTTTATCGCCTGAAATGCACAGATTTGATTGGCTGAGAATCATGTGGGGTGGCTTAACTCGCATGCAATTGGTCAGTATATTTTCTGATCCGTTGCACGATTACCGTAACGGTAAAAAATTACAAGCGCTACGTCAAAACTTAAAATACTTAAATAATTAATTTACTCTAGATCCAGGTCCGGATTGGACAGTGTCAGGGTCCAGACTTGGACTGCAGTCCATCAGTTAGTGAGTTATATATATTATTACATTACTTTTGCAGTTGTTTGTACTTGCAACCCGCCTGATTCAGTCCCTGCTTTCTGTTCCGCCCGGGACTTGAACCTGGGTCACCCGGCATGACAGAGGAGCGTGCTAGCTACCGAGCTAAAATATCAGCTGTCAACCCAGTAGCCAGAGTGAGAATTAACATCATAAGGCCTTTTTCAACAGCAATAACTTTTACAGGAACTTTCCCATTTATCTGGGTAAATAAAAGACCCCTCCCCCCGTGTTTACACCAAAATCTACCCGGGTAGATTTAGTTTGAGAGAAACCATTTTTATTTTATTTCTGGGGCTGAGGTTGCTGAGGTAGTTAAAAAGCTCCTCGGTGGCAAGGCCCCGGGGGTGGATGAGATCCGCCCGGAGTTCCTTAAGGCTCTGGATGCTGTAGGGCTGTCTTGGTTGACAAGACTCTGCAGCATCGCGTGGACATCGGGGGAAGTACCTCTGGATTGGCAGACCGGGGTGGTGGTTCCTCTCTTTAAAAAGGGGAACCGGAGGGTGTGTTCTAACTATCGTGGGATCACACTCCTCAGCCTTCCCGGTAAGGTCTATTCAGGTGTACTGGAGAGGAGGCTACGCCGGATAGTCGAACCTCGGATTCAGGAGGAACAGTGTGGTTTTCGTCCTGGTCGTGGAACTGTGGACCAGCTCTATACTCTCGGCAGGGTCCTTGAGGGTGCATGGGAGTTTGCCCAACCAGTCTACATATGCTTTGTGGACTTGGAGAAGGCATTCGACCGTGTCCCTCGGGAAGTCCTGTGGGGAGTGCTCAGAGAGTATGGGGTTTCGGACTGTCTGATTGTGGCGGTCCGCTCCCTGTATGATCAGTGTCAGAGCTTGGTTCGCATTGCCGGCAGTAAGTCGGACACGTTTCCGGTGAGGGTTGGACTCCGCCAAGGCTGCCCTTTGTCACCGATTCTGTTCATAACTTTTATGGACAGAATTTCTAGGCGCAGTCAAGGCGTTGAGGGGATCCGGTTTGGTGGCTGCAGGATTAGGTCTCTGCTTTTTGCAGATGATTTGGTCCTGATGACTTCATCTGGCCAGGATCTTCAGCTCTCACTGGATCGGTTCGCAGCTGAGTGTGAAGCGACTGGGATGAGAATCAGCACCTCCAAGTCCGAGTCCATGGTTCTCGCCCGGAAAAGGGTGGAGTGCCATCTCCGGGTTGGGGAGGAGATCTTGCCCCAAGTGGAGGAGTTCAAGTACCTCGGAGTCTTGTTCACGAGTGAGGGAAGAGTGGATCGTGAGATCGACAGGCGGATCGGTGCGGCGTCTTCAGTAATGCGGACGCTGTATCGATCCGTTGTGGTGAAGAAGGAGCTGAGCCGGAAGGCAAAGCTCTCAATTTACCGGTCGATCTACGTTCCCATCCTCACCTATGGTCATGAGCTTTGGGTTATGACCGAAAGGACAAGATCACGGGTACAAGCGGCTGAAATGAGTTTCCTCCGCCGGGTGGCGGGGCTCTCCCTTAGAGATAGGGTGAGAAGCTCTGTCATCCGGGGGGAGCTCAAAGTAAAGCCGCTGCTCCTCCACATCGAGAGGAGCCAGATGAGGTGGTTCGGGCATCTGGTCAGGATGCCACCCGAGCGCCTCCCTAAGGAGGTGTTTAGGGCATGTCCGACCGGTAGGAGGCCACGAGGAAGACCCAGGACACGTTGGGAAGACTATGTCTCCCGGCTGGCCTGGGAACGCCTCGGGATCCCCCGGGAGGAGCTGGACAAAGTGGCTGGGGAGAGGGAAGTCTGGGCTTCCCTGCTTAGGCTGCTGCCCCCGCGACCCGACCTCGGATAAGCGGAAGAAGATGGATGGATGGATGGCATTTTTAGTTCCCAGTAGCACGGTGGGACTTTCGGAAGTTCAACAAATATTGACAATATACTTTGTTACATGCTGTAAAATTAGTCAGTTACACGCCGTTTGTGTAGTTATTGGTGAACCGAATGCTAATGCTAACAGGTTAACGCTAAAGCTGATGCATTCATGTTGTCGCCATGAGATAAACACTGACATTTGTTATTTGCAGCTGAGATGCACAATAAGGAATTGAATTGAATCCAACATCTACTGAGCCGACAACTCCTACTGTTGAACACTGTAAACAAAGCCTTTTTTATGAGAAATCTGATACATTTTGTTTTTTTATTAATTATTCGTTTTGTATCTCATTGTTTTGTGTTTCATTTGTAGTGAAGTGAAGTGAATTATATTTATATAGCGCTTTTCTCTAGTGACTGAAAGCGCTTTACATAGTGAAACCAAATATCTAAGTTACATTCAAACCAGTGCGGGTGGCACTGGGACCAGGTGGGTAAAGTGTCTTGCCCAAGGACACAACGGCAGTGACTAGGATGGCGGAAGCGGGAATCGAACCTGGAACCCTCAAGTTGCTGGCACGGCCACTCTACCAGCCGAGCTATACCGCCCCGCTATGCTTATGTTTCAGTAGAATTAATATGATCTAATATTTTCTCTTAATTTATATGATATCAGTGTAGAAATCTATTGTACCACTCATCCATACGTCACCAGCCTGATTTGTATAAAATACCCTAAACTGTGAAATGCGGTGGAAACCACACAGTTCTACAAGGAACCTATAGTTGCAAGAACTTAAATTTCCTGAACTATTGGTGGAAAAAGGCCTATACACATGGCCAAGCCACACTGGCTGGCATCCGTAACATAGCACCTTGTTTTTTTAATATAATATGTTTTTCTAGAAAATAAGTTTTCTTTTGTTATATAATATATGTAAATTATTGTGTTTTTTGGGGGCCAAGCATGGATTAAATAGATTTTAATTAATCTTAATTGGCAATGCTCTTTTGCAATAAGAGCTTTTTGAGGTACGAGTTGTGTACCAGCACCAATCAAAGTAATATCCCGAGCTACGACCACAAGCACAAGTCAGGTTGTTTGAAATGGCCACACATTGTCAGAGATTAAAACTGTTAAAAATGGTCTTGTGGAGCAAAACCTAATTTACTGAAAAGATCAAATAAAGCATTTTCATAAATATGCATTATTTGGTCAAATCTGACAGGTTGAGCTTTTCTATCATCCGTTTCAATACATTTTACAAGGCTCACTAGTGCATCAAACTATGAATACTGCATCATTCGGAAAATGTGCAGAGAGACTTTTGCGCCTCCATCACTGAGATATGATGTGCTATTTATCTTTCTTTTCCCTCTGTCTGAGTGACTGCTCAATAACAGATAAAGGTCGCTTCAATTGTAGAAAATGAATAATAAGGTGCAGGATTTTTAAAAATGTATAAAATATATCCGTCACTGATAGTGTAGTGATTCATACAACTACTCATTATACAGATATATTCAAATTTCCTGCGCAGTGACTATAATTGTGAGTGTGTGAATTTTTGTATGTTGTAAAGTCTATGTGTGGGCCATTACAGAGCCGGCCCAAGGCATAAGCGTACTAAGCGCTTGCTTAGGGCCCCGCGGCCACCAGGGGGCCCCCAAAAGCAATTAACAAAAAATTCTTATTTTTTATTTTGTGCATGTACGAGTCTGACTGATGATTTCTAAATGATCAAAGATATATTATTGTACAAAAACACAATTTTAGGTCAACAGAGTGCTGCTGCTGATCTAGGCTTAGTGATTCTTCCTGCCTCTCTTTAAATGTAAAGCTGCCTCTGCTGCACCTGTGACGTTTGCCGCCTGCTATGGCGTCACATTAGTGCCAAAAATCCGAGCGCATAAAAACTGTTATCGCGCGCTGATTCTCCACTTCGTGCGCGCGTGCGACACCCTTTTGCGCGCGCGACACCCTTTTGCGCGCGCGTGGTGCCTTTTTGCGCGCGTGCCGTCTCGGTCTGTGCGCTGGCATGTTTCGTTTTGGCACTTTGGGGGTGGGTATGCTTAGCCGGCCCCTTCTTTCTGATTGGCCAGGCGAAAAATGCTCAGAGATAATCAGAAGTATAGCAGGGCGGGTCATCGTCAATATGTATCAAGCTTGTTATAGGCGCAAAGTTTTCACTTCTTCTTGAACATTTGTTTTCTAATTTATGGAATTTCTTTTGATTCAGCCATACAATTAATGAAATAATCTTTGAATTTTGTTTTTAAAATGTTAAAAATAGCCTTTTAATAATGTATTCTGAAACAGTTTAAAATAATCAGAGAACTGACTAACACTGACCCTACACAACTATGTTCCACAATTAAGTCATTTTTTTTATAGCGAAAGAGGTGATTTCAACAGGTGCAGCATCCTATGTCATATCTACATGTAATAAGATTTGTAACAAGGCAAACCGTTTGTAAATTGGTCGAAAATCGAGCAAGTTATGGTAATTTAATTGGTACATGTACTAATTAAATTACCATAGCTTGCTTTGACATCAATGTAATGATTGAGGCTAGCTGTCCGAGGTAAGATGGCTACAACGTTGCTACGCTGGAGAATGATTGGTCTTATGAAAAATGCTAAGAGCCAATCAGAAAGGACGGGCCGTCTAAGCATACCTGCCCCCAAAGTGCCAAAAAAAAACATGACAGCGCGAGGAGAGATGCCAGGAGTACACAGAGAGCGCACAGACCGAGACGGCGCGCGCGCAGAAAGGCACCGCGCGCGCAAAAAGACACCACGCGCGCGCAAAAGGGTGTCGCGCGCGCACGAAGTGGCGAATCAGCGCGCGATAACAGTTTTTATGCGCTCGGATTTTTGGCACTAATGTGACGCCATATCTTTCCTCTCAGATTCAGACAGGACTGAGCAGGTGATCAGAGGACCACTGTCTATTAAGGAGAACTTTTCATTCCCCAAACGGCATGATGGCCGAAGTTTTCATTATCATTATACCTACAGACAGCTAGTCAATGGGGAAAAAGTCAAGCGTAGCTGGCTGACTTATTCAAGAAGTAAAGATGCAGTCTATTGCTTTTGCTGCAAATTATTTTCCAAAAAGTCCTTAAAACTGGCAGCCGAGGGACAGCGGGATTGGGTCATGAAAACAGTGAAGATCATTGTAGCAACATGGTGAAATGGAAGGAATTTGCCTTGCGTCTTTCAAAGGGGAAAACTATTGATGAATTTAACTTCAGTAGACTGCGCTCTCTTTGTACAAAGTAAACATTAAATATGAACAATTAACTAAAAATGTAAACTAGTAATTAAAGACTAATAAGTACAAGACTGATGAGACAAGATGACTCTTTTACTGTAAATACAAAGCTTTATCACTTGGACTGTTCAACCCCAGGCCACTCTTGTAGCTGAATGTTTTCTACATTTTAAGATTAGGAACCATATGTGGCACCCTGGACATCATTCGTTCATTCATTGGTATTATTTATGTTCTTAACTGGGCCACCCCCATATCTTTATAAATGACATGTCATTTGTAAAGACATGCCAGGCTGACAATAGGATAATGTAAACAACACTGCCAGAGCCGCAATGAGTTTATAGTAGGTGTGTGAATGAAAAACAATCAATATTATTGGCAGAAATAGAGGGCCCCAAAATCAAATTTTGCTTAGGGCCCCATGGAGGCTTGGGCCGGCACTGGGCCATTACATCGAAACAGTGCCATTTGTGATGAAATGAGCAAGAAAATTAACTGTACTGTAACATGTTTTTTTACGAAGCAAAGTGTCCTATACATTGAGGGGATTTCATTATAAATACATACAATTTAAAAGATGATTTCAAACTTCCCTAAATAGTAGAACAGTTACATTTGTTGCCTGTCTACGCTTCCTAAAATTTGACTGTGTGATAAAATATATCAATTTAAATTCTTCAGATTAAAAAAATATATATTAGTGTAACACCTTATCCCAACTATATTTTGTTGTTTATTTTTAAAACAAATTGGTTAAAATTCACTCTTCAGTCAAGTCCCTTGGTTTTCGGTCAGTCCTGTTACGCTAACATATTACCCCCTCACGCTAATATCAATCAATCAATCAATCTTTATTTATATAGCCCTAAATCACAAGTGTCTCAAAGGGCTGCACAAGCCACAACGACATCCTCGGTACAAAGCCCACATACGGGCAAGGAAAAACTCACCCCAGTGGGACGTCGATGTGAATGACTATGAGAAACCTTGGAGAGGACCGCATATGTGGGTAACCCCCCCCCCCTCTAGGGGAGACCGAAAGCAATGGATGTCGAGTGGGTCTGACATAATATTGTGAGAGTCCAGTCCATAGTGGATCCAACATAATAGTAATAGTATTACCCCCTTGAAAAATGTTCAATATTCCACAAGTCACATGTTCCACAAGAAATTAAATTAAACTCAAATAAAGGCCAAAAAAAGTTCACTCATTTATGTTTCTGTATATTTAGTGATATTTCAACCGTCACTAAAGGGCAAAATCTCAGCACAGTCACGTTACCTAAAAATATTGTTTCTGTGTCGAGAGGTACAAGCGGTGGAAAATGGATGAATGGATTTTTTAATAAAGCATTTTTGTTGAATCACTGTAATGGGCTAAATGTCAACATACTATTAGCATGAATGCCGTGTGGATATATTGAGTGTATTTCCTAATTTTATGCTAAAAACTCCTTTTACTTTCAATCCTATTGCTCAGATAAATCATCTTCAGGAACCTTGTCAAAATTGAAATACAATTGGGAAGTAAGATGGGCCAATACATATTTCAAGTAATATGTATAGACTTACAATTACAGTCGACAAACTATATTCATCTCCAAGGGAAATTGTTTGACACAGTTGCTCAATTACAAGAGGAAAGGATAACAAAAACACTCTCAAGGGCACTAAAAAAGAGGAAAAAAATATTAAATAAAATGACCACATTTAGAGATGAAAAAGACAGAAATCTAAGTTTACTTTGAGCAGGGGTGCTCACACTTTTTCTGCAGGCGAGCTACTTTTCAATTGATCAAGTTGTGGGGATCTACCTCATTCATATACAGGTAAAAGCCAGTAAATTAGAATATTTTGAAAAACTTGATTTATTTCAGTAATTGCATTCAAAAGGTGTAACTTGTACATTATATTTATTCATTGCACACAGACTGATGCATTCAAATGTTTATTTCATTTAATTTTGATGATTTGAAGTGGCAACAAATGAAAATCCAAAATTCCGTGTGTCACAAAATTAGAATATTACTTAAGGCTAATACAAAAAAGGGATTTTTAGAAATGTTGGCCAACTGAAAAGTATGAAAATGAAAAATATGAGCATGTACAATACTCAATACTTGGTTGGAGCTCCTTTTGCCTCAATTACTGCGTTAATGCGGCGTGGCATGGAGTCGATGAGTTTCTGGCACTGCTCAGGTGTTATGAGAGCCCAGGTTGCTCTGATAGTGGCCTTCAACTCTTCTGCGTTTTTGGGTCTGGCATTCTGCATCTTCCTTTTCACAATACCCCACAGATTTTCTATGGGGCTAAGGTCAGGGGAGTTGGCGGGCCAATTTAGAACAGAAATACCATGGTCCGTAAACCAGGCACGGGTAGATTTTGCGCTGTGTGCAGGCGCCAAGTCCTGTTGGAACTTGAAATCTCCATCTCCATAGAGCAGGTCAGCAGCAGGAAGCATGAAGTGCTCTAAAACTTGCTGGTAGACGGCTGCGTTGACCCTGGATCTCAGGAAACAGAGTGGACCGACACCAGCAGATGACATGGCACCCCAAACCATCACTGATGGTGGAAACTTTACACTAGACTTCAGGCAACGTGGATCCTGTGCCTCTCCTGTCTTCCTCCAGACTCTGGGACCTCGATTTCCAAAGGAAATGCAAAATTTGCATGGTTGGGTGATGGTTTGGGGTGCCATGTCATCTGCTGGTGTCGGTCCACTCTGTTTCCTGAGATCCAGGGTCAACGCAGCCGTCTACCAGCAAGTTTTAGAGCACTTCATGCTTCCTGCTGCTGACCTGCTCTATGGAGATGGAGATTTCAAGTTCCAACAGGACTTGGCGCCTGCACACAGCGCAAAATCTACCCGTGCCTGGTTTACGGACCATGGTATTTCTGTTCTAAATTGGCCCGCCAACTCCCCTGACCTTAGCCCCATAGAAAATCTGTGGGGTATTGTGAAAAGGAAGATGCAGAATGCCAGACCCAAAAACGCAGAAGAGTTGAAGGCCACTATCAGAGCAACCTGGGCTCTCATAACACCTGAGCAGTGCCAGAAACTCATCGACTCCATGCCACGCCGCATTAACACAGTAATTGAGGCAAAAGGAGCTCCAACCAAGTATTGAGTATTGTACATGCTCATATTTTTCATTTTCATACTTTTCAGTTGGCCAACATTTCTAAAAATCCCTTTTTTGTATTAGCCTTAAGTAATATTCTAATTTTGTGACACACGGAATTTTGGATTTTCATTTGTTGCCACTTCAAATCATCAAAATTAAATGAAATAAACATTTGAATGCATCAGTCTGTGTGCAATGAATAAATATAATGTACAAGTTACACCTTTTGAATGCAATTACTGAAATAAATCAAGTTTTTCAAAATATTCTAATTTACTGGCTTTTACCTGTATATAATTTACATTTACTTTTTTATGAAATATATGTTTTTGTTTGGGCAGCACGGTGGAAGAGGGGTTAGTGCGTCTGCCTCACAATACGAAGGTCCTGAGCAGTCCTGGGTTCAATCCCGGGCTCGGGATCTTTCTGTGTGGAGTTTGCATGTTCTCCCCGTGACTGCGTGGGTTCCCTTCGGGTACTCTGGCTTCCTCCCACCTCCAAAAACATACACCTGGGGATAGGTTGATTGGCAACACTAAATTGGCCCTAGTGTGTGAATGTGAGTGTGAATGTTGTCTGTCTATCTGTGTTGGCCCTGTGATGAGGTGGCGACTTGTCCAGGGTGTACCCCGCCTTCCGCCCGATTGTAGCTGAGATAGGCTCCAGCGCCCCCCGCGACCCCGAAGGGATTAAGCGGTAGAAAATGGATGGATGGATGTTTTTGTTAACAAGTTAAAGGTGTTTAATGATAATGCAAGCATGTTTAACACATATAGTTAATATTGTTAAAAAATTAAAGGTGTTTAATGATAATACAAGCATGTTTAATACATATAGTTAATATTGTTAACAAGTTAAAGGTGTTTAAAGATAATGCAAGCATGTTTAACACATATAGTTAATATTGTTAAAAAATTAAAGGTGTTTAATGATAATACAAGCATGTTTAATACATATAGTTAATATTGTTAACAAGTTAAAGGTGTTTAATGATAATACAAGCATGTTTAACACATAGTTAATATTGTTAAAAAATTAAAGGTGTTTAATGATAATACAAGAATGTTTAATACATATAGTTAATATTGTTAACAACTTAAAGGTGTTTAAAGATAATACAAGCATGTTTAACACATATAGTTAATATTGTTAACAAGTTAAAGGTGTTTAAAGATAATACAAGCATGTTTAACACATATAGTTAATATTGTTAATAAGTTAAAGGTGTTTAAAGATAATACAAGCATGTTTAACACATATAGTTAATATTGTTTATAAGTTAAAGGTGTTTAAAGATAATACAAGCATGTTTAACACATATAGATTCCTTTCTTTCATGAAGACAAGAATATAAGTTGGTGTATTACCTGATTCTGATGACTTGCATTGATTGGAATCAGACAGTGGTGCTGATAATGTCCGCATTTTCGAATGGAGGAGAAAAAAAGTCCTCCTTTCTGTCCAATACCACATGAAAGTGGTTGGTTTTTGGCTTCTTATTTGTCCAGCTTCCGTACTCCTTTGTATACACTTTACAAGAAATACATTGTCGGCAAACTCCGTAGCTTGCTAGCTTGTGCACGCCAGCTTTCTGAGACTCTTATTTTGTTAGCGCAACTGTGCAACTGTGCAGTCGGTCTTTGGAGTTTTGACGACAGGTACGGCGCCAGAGTCTGTTGAAATAAAGTGTTTCTCGCCTTCCAGTCGGTAATTTTAAAGAGCTGGCAGCAGCCAGCGTCATCTCAGAAGACCCTTGGGTGCCGTGAATGTCAATCAAGTGACAAAAGTGACGTCATAGTGAAGATTTATGATCGCTCATTTTTAGGACTATTTTTT
Organism: Nerophis lumbriciformis; assembly: GCF_033978685.3. Lineage (NCBI taxonomy): Eukaryota > Metazoa > Chordata > Actinopteri > Syngnathiformes > Syngnathidae > Nerophis > Nerophis lumbriciformis. The sequence goes on from NC_084562.2 coordinate 37,052,568, forward strand.
TAATGCCTGGCTGGTGATCGACTGACACACCCTCCGAGATCGACCGGTAGCTCGCGATCGACGTAATGAGCACCCCTGACTTTGAGAGAGGTGCAACAAATAAATGACACCGATATGGGCGAATGGCTCCATGAAGTGAAGTGAATTATATTTATACAGCGCTTTTCTCTAGTGACTCAAAGTGATTTTACATAGTGAAACCCAATATCTAAGTTACATTTAAACCAGTGTGGGTGGCACTGGGAGCAGGTGGGTAAAGTGTCTTGCCTAAGGACACAATGGCAGTGACTAGGATGGCGGAAGCTGGGATCGAACCTGGAACCCTCAAGTTGCTGGCACGGCCACTCTACCAACCAAGCTTTACCGCCCCACAATTTATTGCAATAAATTAATTTCCACTAAGTTGGAATTATTATCAAATAAGAATTATAAATCAGTTAAAAAAAACATGTTTAGGACCATCTAAATAAGTTGTTCAACATTATGAGACACCGTTAGACATGAAATAACACCCTACAGTCAAATTTGCAATCTTAACCCAAAATAGTAATGTTGCCTGAAGCGCTCTGATTGGTTCAGTGTCATCTAGTGGCCAATACTATTGATATTTTTATTTTATTTAGCCATTTTTATGTTTGAAAATGCTTAATTTAGGACCAAAAATTTAAGAAATATGCTTAAAAAAAAAAAAGATATCCAAAAAAGAATTCAGGAAATGTCTGATAATGCACAATTGATTAGATTTGGGGCCTGGTCAGGTTCATCATTTGTACCTTAGGTTTCTGTTACAAGCTTCATCTTCTGTGTGTCTATACTAGTGGCCCATTAGAGACAAAGATAGTGGAGACTGACAAAAAGCCTAACTCATTTTATTTCATTCTGCTATAGCTATCTCAAAAATGTTTTGGCACATGTTAATTCAACTTTCAGGAAACATCTGAAATGGGATTAAGAACAATTGATTATATTTTGATGTGATCCTGTTCGCCGTCTGGATTTCTAGTTTTAATTAGTCATCGTCTTTTTTCTTCTTCAGGGAAACAGGATCGTTGACAAAAACCGTAACGAAAACAATCGTCAGTGTACGTGATCGATTCAGGGTTATATCCCATCCTTCACCTATGTCAGCTGGGATAGACTTCAGTTTTCTGTGACCATCATCAGCAGGCCCGGCCCTAACCAATCTGGCGCCCTAGGCAAGATTTTAGGTGGCGCCCCCCCACATCGGCAGTGAAGTGTATATACTCACAAGAAACCGAATAGCTTTGTCTTTGACCTTTTTTTTTACTTACAACTATACCTAATATATAAAGGGGTGGACAAGTGACTATTACCTGCAGGGCAAACATTAGCTAACCAGAAGGCAATAACAATGTAAACAAAAAACACCTGCTTAAAAGATCTAATACAAATGTCCCTGAGGAATGTAAGGTGGGAGTACTGTAATTACTTAACGTTACATTATTATTTTCCATAACAATTTAGCCCACTCCACAATATTAACCCGACGTTAAAACAGAACTAGCTATTTCTTGATTAGCAATTGCCGAATCATGTAACATTAGCTTAATGCTAAAAAGCCAGGTTACTATCACATTCTGTAACAGACAAATAATTTCATGTAGGCTAACGTTACCTACCTGCTACCTCTGTCTTTTCTCGTTTCTACTTCTCTTCTTTTCTCTTTTTTCTTCCTTGGGCACCTGACAGTTTTGGCCGTTTTGACATCTTGTGTTGAATTTTTTGATGTGGTGACGTCCAAAAAGAGTCATGATACGGGAAGGGAGGGGGCGCACCGTGCGCGGGAGGGGGGGGGGGGGGGGGGGGGGGGGGGGTCGTAATGTTGTAACAAATAATATTTCTATTAAATAGGCTTTACTTTGCATTTTAATTAACGTGGGATTATTTTTTGTATTTAGAAATAATAGTACCAACTTTTTTTTCTTTTTTTTTTTTCTCCAACATTTGTGGCACTGGCGTGGCGCCCCCTGATGGACGGCGCCCTTAGCATTTGCCTATACGGCCTATGCCACGGGCCGGCCCTGATCATCAGGATAAAGTGGGGTGACTTTGAATTGTGTTGCAAAGGCCTAGGTTGTTTGAACTGTACATAGATCTCACTGTAAAATTGGGGTATAACAGGCTTACTCTAATCCTTGTATACAGATACAGAGATGTAACACATGTGAATGTAAATTTTAATCCTTCACTCCCTAAAATGTTTGACCCAAACTAAATCAAAATCAGGAAAGAAAGCGAGGCAAGACCATCAAGTGGGTCCCCCACTCCACCTCCGGCAGTTCTTTGTTGTTTTTTTATTTCTGTAAAAGAGGCGGACCTTTCAATTAGCTCTTGTTGAGCATCTGGGACAGGATAACAAAGGAGCTGTCCTAAATCATTAATGTTGGCAAAGCCAGAGGCATGTTTAATCCATAGCAAGGAAGGCCACAGCTGGCATTCAAACAAGCAGGATCTGTAAGTGTGTGTGTGTGTGCACATGTACATATGTGTGTATGGTGACGGGAAGTTGGGTGGTTAAACAATGAACTTGCAGGTCATTTGTCCAGGTCCTACAGGAAAATCAAATTAAGTTGTTTACAAGCAGAGGCTGAATAAAGACACACAATGTGCGCCTCTTTACTATCACCTCTCCCCAGGCCAACCCATTCACTTATGAAAGAGCAGCACTGCACTATAGAATTTACCATCTGGGGTGGATAATTGATTTATTTTGCAGGCCTGCGGAAGTGCATCAGTATAGGATAAAGACTTTGGAGATTGGAAACGAAGAGATTCCTCCTAACTATAATGATGTACCGTATTTTCCGCACTATTAGCCGCACCTAAAAACCACAAATTTACTCAAAAGCTGACAGTGCGAATTATTACCCGGTGCGCTTTATATATGGATTAATATTAAGATTCATTTTCATAAAGTTTAGGTCTCGCAACTACGGTAAACAGCCGCCATCTTTTTTCCCCGTAGAAGAGGAAGTGCTTCTTCTTCTACGGCAAGCAACCGCGAAAGGTAAGCACCCGCCCCCATAGAAGAGGAAGCGCTTCTTCTTCTACTGTAAGCAACCACCCGCCCCCGTAGAAGAAGAAGAAGCGCGCGGATATTACGTTTCATTTCCTTTGTGTGTTTACATCTGTAAAGACCACAAAATGGCTCCTACTAAGCGACAGGTTTCCGGTTCATGAAAAGACGCAATCTGTCCATCCGCACACGGACTACTATTTCACAGCAACTGCCTAAAGACTTTCAAAAAAAGCTGGCTACTTTCCGTGCATATTGTAAAAACAAGATAGCTGAAAAAAAGATCCGGCCAGAGAACATTATCAACATGGACGAGGTTCCACTGACTTTTGATATTCCTGTGAACCGCACTGTGGATACAACGGGAGCACGTACGGTGAATATTCGCACCACAGGGAATGAGAAGTCATCCTTCACTGTGGTTCTAGCTTGCCATGCTAATGGCCAGAAACTTCCACCCATGGTGATATTCAAAAGGAAGACCTGGCCAAAAGAGACCTTTCCAGCCGGCGTCATCATAAAAGCTAACTCGAAGGGATGGATGGATGAAGAAAAGATGAGCGAGTGGTTAAGGGAAGTTTACGCGAAGAGGCCGGGTGGCTTTTTTCACGCAGCTCCGTCCATGTTGATATACGACTCCATGCGCGCCCACATCACGCTGGTTTTTAATATATTATTAAAGTTTGACTGACCTATCTGACTGTTTTTTTGACATTCCCTTTAGCACAGTTAGATGCGGCTTATAACACGGGGCGGCTTATAGGTGGACAAAGTTTTGAAATATGCCGTTCATTGAAGGCGCGGCTTATAACCCAGGGCGGCTTATGGTGCGGAAAATACGGTATTCCTATTTTCTTGTTAAAAGTACAGTACAGTAAAAAGAAAAAAGAATATTATCATATCAGCAGCAGTAATGCCGCTGAGAAGGAACATGCACCATTTGACTTCTTTAGCATCTATTTCATCTTTGTGGGGCATTTACTAGTTTTCTTTTCTGGGATTTGGCACCAAAGAACAAATAGTGAAATTGTACACTAGTGGCGATTTTTATAAGATTAGAAGGGAAGCTCAATTTCCCCTTAAATGTGAAAAAAACATAAGTGGTCAAATATGTACAATTGTGAGTTTTGTTAAGGATCAGCTACTTATTATATATCTTCTCATTGATTGTGTAGCACCACAGTTTCATAACAATAAACAGTGTTGAAGCTGAGCGTCCATTGACTTTAATTGTGGAGCATAGAGTGGGTTGTTCCACTGCAGCCAAACTAGACAATCATTGGATAAATACTTTGCTTTGTCCCTGAAAATGTACAGAAAGTGGACTTGGCCTCGGCTGGCCTGGACACCGGGCTTTCACATAATGGTTGGATGATTTCTCTGAGGCCAAATCCCTTTTTGACTGACATGAAAATAAGCAAATCAGCAATCTTAAAAAAAATTAAAACCAGAGCATTTTTTATGTTTCATGTCATTGTTACGGGTTGATACCAGTATGGAGCATTTTACAGTCTTCTAAATCAGGGGTTCCTAACATTTTTGACCTTGGGGCCCAACTTTTTCACTACAGGTTGGCCCGGGACCCACTGAAATATTAACACTGAATTAGTAGTCTAAAAGTCTCTCATCAGGCCACTCAAGATTTTGGGAGTGAAGGGACTGCAGATCCGGGAGGGGATCCGGTTTGGTGGCTGCAGGATTAGGTCTCTGCTTTTTGCAGATGATTTGGTCCTGATGGCTTCATCTGGCCAGGATCTTCAGCTCTCACTGGATCGGTTCGCAGCTGAGTGTGAAGCGACTGGGATGAGAATCAGCACCTCCAAGTCCGAGTCCATGGTTCTCGCCCGGAAAAGGGTGGAGTGCCATCTCCGGGTTGGGGAGGAGATCTTGCCCCAAGTGGAGGAGTTCAAGTACCTTGGAGTCTTGTTCACGAGTGAGGGAAGAGTGGATCGTGAGATCGACAGGCGGATCGGTGCGGCGTCTTCAGTAATGCGGACGCTGTATCGATCCGTTGTGGTGAAGAAGGAGCTGAGCCGGAAGGCAAAGCTCTCAATTTACCGGTCGATCTACGTTCCCATCCTCACCTATGGTCATGAGCTTTGGGTTATGACCGAAAGGACAAGATCACGGGTACAAGCGGCCGAAATGAGTTTCCTCCGCCGGGTGGCGGGGCTCTCCCTTAGAGATAGGGTGAGAAGCTCTGTCATCCGGGGGGAGCTCAAAGTAAAGCCGCTGCTCCTCCACATCGAGAGGAGCCAGATGAGGTGGTTCGGGCATCTGGTCAGGATGCCACCCGAGCGCCTCCCTAAGGAGGTGTTTAGGGCATGTCCGACCGGTAGGAGGCCACGAGGAAGACCCAGGACACGTTGGGAAGACTATGTCTCCCGGCTGGCCTGGGAACGCCTCGGGATCCCCCGGGAGGAGCTGGACGAAGTGGCTGGGGAGAGGGAAGTCTGGGCTTCCCTGCTTAGGCTGCTGCCCCCGCGACCCGACCTCGGATAAGCGGAAGAAGATGGATGGATGGATGGATGGACTGCAGAACAGGAAAGCCATCAGAGACATCACCGATGCAGCAGAAAAGGCATCAAGATGGCTGTGGATCAAGCGGGAGGATCCGTGGGCTACTCAAGCTATTTAGACACAAGCCGGGGCCTGATCAACCCCGGTTGGGTCACCTGGGCGAGGGTGTCTGATGTGAGACCTGAAACACCCAATGAACCCAGGATGCAACACTGATGATATGTCTAAGTTGCACCAAGAGTGTTTGTTTGAACTATTTCAATAATATATGCAACCTACAGTTTACAATCTTCTCAAATGTTATGAAACCATGTGTTAATTACTAGTTATGCTGATTAGAAAAATAAGTACTAACCAAATATACTGCATAAAAACGGACTCATAAATCACTGACAAAATGACAGTATTAAAAAATAATAATAATAATAATATATATATATATATATATATATATTTATATATATATATATATATATATATATATATATATATATACATATATATACATACATATCTCCTCTCTGAGCTGCCACCTTATCGTGGTAGAGGAGTTTGAGTGTCCCAATGATCCTAGGAGCTATGATGTCCGGGGGCTTTATTCCCCCTGGTAGCGTCTCCCAGGACAAACTGGTCCTAGGTGAGGTATCAGACAAAGAGCAGCTCGAAGACCTCTATGAAAAATACAAGCAAAGGACCCAGATTTCCCTCACCCGGACGTGGGTCACCGGGGCCCCCCTCTGGAGCCAGGCTGGGAGGTGGGGCACGATGGCCTGTCTTCATGGGGCCCGGCCGGGCACAGCCCGAAGAGGCAACGTGGGTCCCCCCTCCAATTGGCTCACCACCCATAACAGGGGCCATAGAGGTCGGGTGCAATGTGAGCTGGGCGGTAGCCGAAGGCAGGGCACTTGGCGGTCCGATCCTCAACTGCTTAAGCTAGCTCTTGGGACGTGGAACATCACTTCACTGGGGGGGAAGGAGCCTGAGCTAGTGCGCGAGGTGGAGAAGTTCCAGCTAGATATAGTCGGACTCACTTTGACGCACAGCAAGGACTCTGGAACCAGTTCTCTCGAGAGGGGCTGGACTCTGCATTGCCGGCAGTGAGAGGCGACGGGCTAGGGTGGAAATTCTTGTTTTCCCCCGGCCCAAAGCCTGCACGTTGGAGTTCAACCCAGTGGACGAGAGGGTAGCTTCCCTCCGCTTTCGGGTCAGGGGACGGGTCCTGACTGTTGTTTGCGCTTACGCGCCAAACGACAGCTCAGAGTACCCACCCTTTTTGGATTCACTCGAGGGAGGGAGTACTGGAGAGTATTCCCCCGGGTGATTCCCTCTTTCTACTGGGGGACTTCAACGCTCATATTGGCAACGACAGTGAAACCTGGAGAGGCGTGATTGGGAAGAATGCCCGCCCGGATCAAAACCCGAGTAGTGTTTTGTTATTGAACTTTTGTGCTTGTCACAGATTGTCCATAACAAACACCATTTTCAAACATAAGGGTGTCCATATGTGCACTTGGCACCAGGACCCCCTAGGCCGCAGTTCCATGATCGACTTTGTAGTTGTGTCATCAGATTTGCGGTCTCATGTTTTGGACACTCGGGTGAAGAGAGGGGCGGAGCTTTCTACCGATCACCACCTGGTGGTGAGTTGGCTGCGATGGTGGGGGAGGATGCCAGACAGACCTGGCAGGCCCAAACGCATTGTGAAGGTCTGCTGGGAACACCTAGCAGAGTCTCCTGTCAGAGAGAGTTTCAATTCCCGCCTCTGGAAGAACTTTGAACATGCCACGAGGGAGGCGCTGGACATTGAGTCCGAGTGGACCATGTTCCGTACCTCCATTGTCGAGGCGGCCGATTGGAGCTGTGGCCGCAAGGTGGTTGGTGCCTGTCGTGGCGGTAATCCTAGAACCCGCTGGTGGACACCAGCGGTGAGGGATGCCGTCAAGCTGAAAAAAGAGTCCTATCGGGTTCTTTTGGCTCATAGGACTCCGGCGGCAGCAGACAGGTACCGGCAGGCCAAGCGGTGTGCGGCTTCAGCGGTCGCGGAGGCAAAAACTCGGACATGGGAGGAGTTCGGGGAAGCCATGGAAAACGACTTCCAGACGGCTTTGAAGCGACTCTGGACCACCATCCGCCGCCTCAGGAAGGGGAAGCAGTGCACTGTCAACAACGTGTATGGTGGGGATGGTGTTCTGCTGACCTCGACTGCGGATGTTGTGGATCGGTGGAGGGAATACTTTGAAGACCTCCTCAATACTACCAACACGTCTTCCTATGAGGAAGCAGTGCCTGGGGAATCTGTGGTAGGCTCTCCTATTTCTGGGGCTGAGGTTGCTGAGGTAGTTAAAAAGCTCTAGAATTTCTAGGCGCAGTCAGGGCTTTTGAGGGTATCTGGTTGTGGCTGCAGGATTAGGTCTCTGATTTTTGCAGATGATGTAGTCCTGATGGCTGCATCTGGCCAAGATCTTCAGCTCTCACTGGATCGGTTTGCAGCCGAGTGTGAAGCGACTGAGATGAGAATCAGCACCTCCAAGTCTGAGTCCATGGTTCTCACCCGGAAAAGGGTGGAGGAGATCTTGCCCCAAGTGGAGGAGTTGAAGTACCTCGGAGTCTTGTTCACGAGTGAGGGCAGAGTTGATCGTGAGATCGACAGGCGGATCGGTGCGGCGTCTTCAGTAATGCGGACGCTGTATCGATCTGTTGGGGTGAAAAAGGAGCTGAGCCGGAAGGCAAAGCTCTCAATTTACCGGTCGATCTATGTTCCCATCTTCACCTATGGTCATGAGCTTTGGGTTATGACCGAAAGGACAAGATCGCGGGTACAAACGGCCTAAATGAGTTTCCTCCGCCGGGTGGCGGGGCTCTCCCTTAGAGATTGGGTGAGAAGCTCTGTCATCCGGGAGGAGCTCAAAGTAAAGCCGCTGCTCCTCCACATCGAGAGGAGCCAGATGAGGTGGTACGGGCATCTGGTCAGGATGCCACCCGAACGCCTCCCGAGGGAGGTGTTTTGGGCACGTCCGACCGGTAGGAGGCCACGGGGAAGACCCAGGACACGTTGGGAAGACAATCTCTCCCGGCTGGTCTGGGAACGCCTCGGGATCCCCCGGGAGGAGCTGGACAAAGTAGCTGGGGAGAGGGAAGTCTGGGCTTCCCTGCTTAGGCTGCTGCCCCCGCGACCCGACCTCGGATAAACGAAAGAAGATGGATGGATGGATGGATGGATGGATGGATATATATATATATATATATATATATATATATATATATATATATATATATATATATATATATATATATATATATATATATAAAAAATATATATATATATATATATAAACTATAATGGATAACACATCTTTGAAGTTGTCTTGATACCACTTACGTATATTAAGGTTATTAAAATTACTGTTCAACTTAATAAATCAACTCTGCGTAACTTAGTATATACAGATACATTTCAACAAATCTGAATATGGTGCATCACACTATTTCAGAATCAATCCAGACAGGGTACAACGTATTCAATTGCTCTGAGCGGAGTGTAAAATTAAATTATGCGCAGTGCGTAAATTTCTTTTAAAATAATAGTACTTTTTTAACAGGAAATAATCGAAATTGAACATAAACATGTATTTGACGCTCAAACCTTAATATTAAGAAAATATGTAGAACTTCTTTATTCAGTGTTACATTATTTACATACACAAAAGTGTATACATAATTGTTGGCAATTTGGAGTGCATAACCTAGACAAATCATATTTTGAATATTATGTTCAATACCATAACTATTTTCTGTTCCATCAGTAAAATGTAATGTGTAAATTTTATCATGTAGGTCTACCCTTTATTTAGACAATTATGACAGGAAAAAATGATTACTGATCTAAGGTTTGTAAAAAAAAAACTAAAAAAAACTCTCAACAGAGTATAGTGCATGAAAGTATGTGTGCATGTTTATGGTCATATGAAGAAATAAACTTGTTTTATTCTATATTGTGTACAACTACACTGCGTGTGCATAATAATAGGCGTCTTCTTGGCCACTGTCCTGTGTAAATACAGCAACCAGTGTTATAAACTAATGTATATACAGGTAAAAGCCAGTAAATTAGAATATTTTGAAAAACTTGATTTATTTCAGTAATTGCATTCAAAAGGTGTAACTTGTACATTATATTTATTCATTGCACACAGACTGATGCATTCAAATGTTTATTTCATTTAATTTTGATGATTTGAAGTGGCAACAAATGAAAATCCAAAATTCCGTGTGTCACAAAATTAGAATATTACTTAAGGCTAATACAAAAAAGGGATTTTTAGAAATGTTGGCCAACTGAAAAGTATGAAAATTAAAAATATGAGCATGTACAATACTCAATACTTGGTTGGAGCTCCTTTTGCCTCAATTACTGCGTTAATGCGGCGTGGCATGGAGTCGATGAGTTTCTGGCACTGCTCAGGTGTTATGAGAGCCCAGGTTGCTCTGATAGTGGCCTTCAACTCTTCTGCGTTTTTGGGTCTGGCATTCTGCATCTTCCTTTTCACAATACCCCACAGATTTTCTATGGGGCTAAGGTCAGGGGAGTTGGCGGGCCAATTTAGATCAGAAATACCATGGTCCGTAAACCAGGCACGGGTAGATTTTGCGCTGTGTGCAGGCGCCAAGTCTTGTTGGAACTTGAAATCTCCATCTCCATAGAGCAGGTCAGCAGCAGGAAGCATGAAGTGCTCTAAAACTTGCTGGTAGACGGCTGCGTTGACCCTGGATCTCAGAAAACAGAGTGGACCGACACCAGCAGATGACATGGCACCCCAAACCATCACCCAACCATGCAAATTTTGCATTTCCTTTGGACATCGAGGTCCCAGAGTCTGGAGGAAGACAGGAGAGGCACAGGATCCACGTTGCCTGAAGTCTAGTGTAAAGTTTCCACCATCAGTGATGGTTTGGGGTGCCATGTCATCTGCTGGTGTCGGTCCACTCTGTTTCCTGAGATCCAGGGTCAACGCAGCCGTCTACCAGCAAGTTTTAGAGCACTTCATGCTTCCTGCTGCTGACCTGCTCTATGGAGATGGAGATTTCAAGTTCCAACAGGACTTGGCGCCTGCACACAGCGCAAAATCTACCCGTGCCTGGTTTACGGACCATGGTATTTCTGTTCTAAATTGGCCCGCCAACTCCCCTGACCTTAGCCCCATAGAAAATCTGTGGGGTATTGTGAAAAGGAAGATGCAGAATGCCAGACCCAAAAACGCAGAAGAGTTGAAGGCCACTATCAGAGCAACCTGGGCTCTCATAACACCTGAGCAGTGCCAGAAACTCATCGACTCCATGCCACGCCGCATTAACGCAGTAATTGAGGCAAAAGGAGCTCCAACCAAGTATTGAGTATTGTACATGCTCATATTTTTCATTTTCATACTTTTCAGTTGGCCAACATTTCTAAAAATCCCTTTTTTGTATTAGCCTTACACAATATTCTAATTTTGTGACACACGGAATTTTGGATTTTCATTTGTTGCCACTTCAAATCATCAAAATTAAATAAAATAAACATTTGAATGCATCAGTCTGTGTGCAATGAATAAATATAATGTACAAGTTACACCTTTTGAATGCAATTACTGAAATAAATCAAGTTTTTCAAAATATTCTAATTTACTGGCTTTTACCTGTATGTCTCACATGGCTGTCTTTCTTCGTGTGTTGGCTTAAACAATATGCTCTTTTGGGTTGTCAAGTTGTGTAATTAATAGCTGAACAGTGTGGCGAGGACATCATTAAAGTACACTGTACAGGTATCTTGCTTATTATATTGGCAGGTAAAATCGCGGTATCATGGTGTACTACAAAAGTATAGTTTTGTTTTAAAGTAAGTATTTTTCGAACATGCGGACATGATGTAAGCAACCTTGCTCCTGCTCTACCATCTTTAATATTAACAGTAATTTAGTACAGTATGAGTCATTTTGAAATATTAGTTTTGGCCTACTGTCGCGTAGACGTCTCGATGCAAAAAGCGCTTCAAGTTGGCCGTATTTTTACCGGAGAAAATGCAGCCACGGGGTTTACAAGTTGTTTTGTTATCTACCACGGCAAAAGGGGAAGTGAGTCCATGTCGTCTTTTCTCTTTCTTCACAGTGTAGGATACATATTGTATTGTCGTCTTGTATTGCGTCTTGTTTTCCAGGTGAAAAATCAAGACAGTGTGCATTTTAAAGACGCTAGTTCTGATTGGATACCATCCATCCATCCATTTTCTACCGCTTGTCCCCTTCTGGGTAGCACCCTTTGTGCTTTTCCACCCACCCCTCTCCCACATGCAACTATGATTGGCTATTTTCTCCCACCCACCTACAGACGGAAATAAATATGATTGGATTTGGTCTTTGTCGATGTTTTTGTCTTGTTTTTATTCGTTGACTAAATTGTCAATTAATTTCCTCTTTGTTTTAGTCAACATGCTTTTGTCTTCATTCATTATTGTCCTAATTTCGGCAAGGGAAAATAGGTCGGTGACAGTAACTAAGCGGAAATTTTTACTCAACAAAATGAACACTGCTTCCTAGCAATGTCTTCAGGTCTAAATAGAATGTTGATCTTAGCGCTGCTTTCGATACCGTCGATCATAATATTTTATTAGAGCGTATCAAAACACGTATTGGTATGTCAGACTTAGCCTTGTCGTGGTTTAACTCTTATCTTACTGACAGGATGCAGTGCGTCTCCCATAACAATGTGACCTCGGACTATGTTAAGGTAACGTGCGGAGTCCCCCAAGGTTCGGTTCTTGGCCCTGCACTCTTTAGTATTTACATGCTGCCGCTAGGCGACATCATACGCAAATACGGTGTTAGCTTTCACTGTTATGCTGATGACACCCAACTCTACATGCCCCTAAAGCTGACCAACACGCCGGATTGTAGTCAGCTGGAGGCGTGTCTTAATGAAATTAAACAATGGATGTCCGCTAACTTCTTGCAACTCAACACTAAGGAAACGGAAATGCTGATTATCGGTCCTGCTAAACACCGACATTTATTTGATAATACCACCTTAACATTTGACAACCAAACAATTACACAAAGCGACTCAGTAAAGAATCTGGGTATTATCTTCGACCCAACTCTCTCCTTTGAGTCACACATTAAGAGTGTTACTAAAACGGCCTTCTTTCATCTCCGTAAAATCGCTAAAATTCGTTCCATTTTGTCCACTAGCGACGCTGAGATCATTATTCATGCGTTCGTTACATCTCGTCTCGATTACTGTAACGTATTATTTTCGGGTCTCCCTATGTCTAGCATTAAAAGATTACAGTTGGTACAAAATGCGGCTGCTAGACTTTTGACAAGAACAAGAAAGTTTGATCATATTACGCCTATACTGGCTCACCTGCACTGGCTTCCTGTGCACTTAAGATGCGACTTTAAGGTTTTACTACTTACGTATAAAATACTACACGGTCTAGCTCCAGCCTATCTTGCCGATTGTATTGTACCATATGTCCCGGCAAGAAATCTGCGTTCAAAGAACTCCGTGTTACGATCCGCTGCCCGGATCATAGTTTGTTTATGTTTGTGTCACGTGTTTTCAGCACCTTGAGTTTAGTTTGTTTCTGTTGCCATGACGGCAGATTGTACGCACCTGCCTCTGGTTAGTGTTCGGGACGCGCACCTGTTGCCCGGGCACTAATCAGAGGGCTATTTAGTCTTTGCTCTGGCCTCACTCTGTCTGGCTTCGTAGTTTGTTCCCATACAACAGATAACGACAACTTTGATTCCCGCTAGCTTTTCACGCTATGCCATTTTGCCTGCTAGCTCCCACGCTAGTCCTTTTGTTTTTGCCTTTTGCTATTTGCACATCTTTTGTTCGTTCCCCGTACGATTTATATTTTAAATAAATCATTTTTCTACCTGCAAGCTGTGTCCGAAGCCGTCTGCATCCTTGGGAGAACCACACCCGCATCATTATGCGACCAAGTCGTTTCACTCCGGCTTATTAGTGATTCCCAGAGCCCAAAAAAAGTCTGCGGGCTGTAGAGCGTTTTCTATTCGGGCTCCAGCACTATGGAATGCCCTCCCGGTAACAGTTAGAGATGCTACCTCAGTAGAAACATTTAAGTCCCATCTCAAAACTCATTTGTATACTCTAGCCTTTGAATAGCCCCCCTTTTTTAGACCAGTTGATCTGCCGTTTCTTTTCTTTTCTCCTCTGCTCCCCCCTATCCCTTGTGGAAGGGGAGACACACAGATCCGGTGGCCATGGATGGGGTGCTGGCTGTCCGGGGTCGGGACCCGGGGTGGACCGCTTGCCTGTATATCGGTTGGGAACATCTCTGCGCTGCTGACCCGTCTCTGCTCGGGATGGTTTCCTGCTGACCCCACTGTGGACTGGACTCTTACTGTTATGCTGGATCCACTATGGACTGGACTCTCACAATATTATGTTAGACCCACTCGACATCCATTGCATTCGGTCTCCCTAGAGGGGGGGGGGTTACCCACATATGCGGTCCTCTCCAAGGTTTCTCATAGTCATTCACATCGACGTCCCACTGGGGTGAGTTTTTCCTTGCCCTTATGTGGGCTATACCGAGGATGTCGTTGTGGCTTGTGCAGCCCTTTGAGACACTTGTGATTTAGGGCTATATAAATAAACATTGATTGATTGATTGATTGATTGAAAATTGACCAACTTTTCGGCTTATGGCCACACTTTCTACTATAAAAGAGCGAGTCATAATTTATAATGTAGCACAAACTTTTACCAACTCATATGCGACGCAGCAGCTCACGGGCTCAATATGTCAATACCTACATCAAGGTTACCTCTCTGTGATCAAGGCGCCGTGTTACTTAAAGTAGTTCCTCGGCATTAGCTCTTATAATGACAATGTTGCAAATACTTGGTTAATATGCAGGTCATGCCATGTAAATGGAGTATTGTTGGCAGTTTTTGGATGTTTATTTTTGGGCTTTATAGGCGTAATTGTCACGGCGCGGATTCGAACCCGTGTCTCTCATAATTCTGAGTGTCACAATTCCTCTTCTGGCTGCTCGCTCGGACACGCCCCCCGCTCACGCTGGGCAGCGACAAGGCTGCAGGCAATCACTCATCATCACACCTGGGCTTGACGAGAGGGAGCGGCATAAAGAGACAGCGAAGCCAGGAGACCTTTGCCAGAACGTAGCCAATCTCACCTGAGTAAGCATCACGTCTGGCACCGCTCCCTCGTTTCTTGTTCGCCTTCATTGTGCTCTTCCTCGTTCCTGTCTTGATGTCCTTTGTGTCTTCCACAGTGTTTTCCGCGATCGTGTCTTGCCTCACGACCTCCTCCCGGATTGTTGCTTGCCTTCCCCGATCCTTGACCACTGTTTGGACCCTGACATCGTTGCCTCTCTCCAGCCCCCGACTGCTTGCCTTCCTGCTGACTACCCCTTTGCCTTCCCCTTTGGATTCGACGAAAGATAGTGATGGGTTCATGAGGCGTCATGAAGCGTTTCGACACATTGCAAAACTGTATTGATACTGTGTCGATACTGTGTCACTAAATACTGACATCTGCTGGACATTAAAAATCCCTACAGGCAACCTATGGACCGACTCAACTGACACTGATTTGATGCCCTAGTACAGGGGTCACCAACCTTTTTGAAACCAAAAACTACTTCTTGGGTACTGATTAATGCGAAGGGCTACCAGTTTGATACACACTTGTCGATTGCATTGTACCATATGTCCCGGCAAGAAATCTGCGTTCAAAGAACTCCGGCTTATTAGTGATTCCCAGAGCCCAAAAAAAGTCTGCGGGCTATAGAGCGTTTTCTATTCGGGCTCCAGTACTATGGAATGCCCTCCCGGTAACAATTAGAGATGCTACCTCAGTAGAAGCATTTAAGTCCCATCTTAAAACTCATTTGTATACTCTAGCCTTTAAATAGCCCCCCTGTTAGACCAGTTGATCTGCCGTTTCTTTTCTTTTCTCCTCTGCTCCCCTTTTCCTTGAGGGGGGGGGGGCACAGGTCCGGTGGCCATGGATGAAGTGCTGGCTGTCCAGAGTCGGGACCCGGGGTGGACCGCTCGCCTGTGCATCGGCTGGGAACATCTCTACGCTGCTGACCCGTCTCCGCTCGGGATGGTGTCCTGCTGGCCCCACTATGGACTGGACTCTTACTATTATGTTGGATCCACTATGGACTGGACTCTCACAATATTATGTCAGACCCACTCGACATCCATTGCATTCGGTCTCCCCTAGAGGGGGGGGGGTTACCCACATATGCGGTCCTCTCCAAGGTTTCTCATAGTCATTCACATCGACGTCCCACTGGGGTGAGTTTTTCCTTGCCCGTATGTGGGCTTTGTACCGAGGATGTCGTTGTGGCTTGTGCAGCCCTTTGAGACACTTGTGATTTAGGGCTATATAAATAAAGATTGATTGAAAGATTGATTGAAGTGAAGACCAAGTCTTTAAAATATTTTCTTGGATTTTCAAATTCTATTTGAGTTTTGTCTCTTTTAGAATTAAAAATGTCGAGCAAAGCGAGACCAGCTTGCTAGTAAATAAATACAATTTAAAAAATAGAGGCAGCTCACTGGTAAGTGCTGCTCTTTGAGCTATTTTTAGAACAGGCCAGCGGGCGACTGATCTGGTCCTTACGGGCTACCTGGTTCCCGCGGGCACCGCGTTGGTGACCCCTGCCCTAGTATATACAATAATATAAACCAAGTCATTGTATTTCATTTAGGATTATTTCATATCTTCATTTAAATAAAAATATATTTTTATCTTTTTTTAGATACAGTCAATAAATAATGTGAACATGTATCATAACATGGACATCTAAGAGAACGTGTTGTGGATGATTGTGGACTGGGAATTTTTTTAATTGTATTTTTTTACACATTTTTATAAAAAAAAAAAAAAAAAAGTTTTTCCGACGTTTTAGACGATTTCTCTTCTTAGTTATTATTTCTCTGGCTGTAGAAAAGACCCGCTCACAGGGCACGGAGGAGGCGTCAGTGCGACACAGTTCGCGTATCGGTCACGTGACCAAAACAGCTCATGATCGGTCACGTGCCTTTCTAAAAGCGGTACGCGCACCGACACAGGGTTTTGCTCTATGAGCTCGACGCATGCGCCGATGCATCGGTGTTGCCGGACCCATCACTAACGAAAGATACATCCAACACGCACCGACAACACCCTCTGGTAAATTCTACATTGTTAATTCCACACATAGTCTGCATTCACTCACTAGTGGTAGCATACACTTCCCACACATTCATCAGAGGTTTAAATAAACCTTCAAAAACGCAGTTCTGCCTTGGTGTCGCCTCCTTCCCTTTGCCTAGTACAAAGTAATATATGACTCCCATTAGCTACATTGTTAGCCGTCTAGTACAAGCCATGTATTAGGCTACATTTTAAAATGCATACAAAAGAAAAACATATGTGTGCTTGTTTTACATATAGGTTTGTGTATGGAAAATAAAAAAAAGTGGTTCCCCTTTCGGTCATTTGGTTTTTTTACAATACATTGCTCATTTATATAGGTCATTTTGCTCATTAGGTCTCTGCTTTTTGGTCCTGATGGCTTCATCTAGCCAGGATCTTCAGCTCTCACTGGATCGGTTCACAGCTGAGTGTGAAGCGACTGGGATGAGAATCAGCACCTCCAAGTCCGAGTCCATGGTTCTCGCCCGGAAAAGGGTAGAGTGCCATCTCCGGGTTGGGGAGGAGATCTTGCCCCAAGTAGAGGAGTTCAAGTACCTCGGAGTCTTGTTCACGAGTGAGGGAAGAGTGGATCGTGAGATCGACAGGCGGATCGGTGCGGCGTCTTCAGTAATGCGGACGCTGTATCGATCCGTTGTGGTGAAGAAGGAGCTGAGCCGGAAGGCAAAGCTCTCAATTTACCGGTCGATCTACGTTCCCATCCTCACCTATGGTCATGAGCTTTGGGTTATGACCGAAAGGACAAGATCACGGGTACAAGCGGCCGAAATGAGTTTCCTCCGCCGGGTGGCGGGTCTCTCCCTTAGAGATAGGGTGAGAAGCTCTGCCATCCGGGGGGAGCTCAAAGTAAAGCCACTGCTCCTCCACATCGAGAGGAGCCAGGTGGTTCGGGCATCTAGTCAGGATGCCACCCGAGCGCCTCCCTAGGGAGTTGTTTAGGGCACGTCCGACCGGTAGGAGGCCACGAGGAAGACCCAGGACACGTTGGGAAGACTATGTCTCCCGGCTGGCCTGGGAACGCCTCGGGATCCCCCGGGAGGAGCTGGACGAAGTGGCTGGGGAGAGGGAAGTCTGGGCTTCCCTGCTTAGG
This sequence comes from Nerophis lumbriciformis, assembly GCF_033978685.3. Taxonomy (NCBI): domain Eukaryota; kingdom Metazoa; phylum Chordata; class Actinopteri; order Syngnathiformes; family Syngnathidae; genus Nerophis; species Nerophis lumbriciformis. The sequence continues at coordinate 37,070,457 of NC_084562.2, forward strand.
CTGCTGCCCCCGCGACCCGACCTCGGATAAGCGGAAGAAGATGGATGGATGGATGGATTTTGCTCATTTCTACATCGGACAGAAAATTACTAGCAGAATAATTTAGCGCTGTATAATTTTGGTTAGGATGCAATATGACATTGTTTTAGACTTATACTTAGACTTAGACTTAGACTTCCTTTTTATTGTCATTCAAATTTGAACTTTACAGCACAGATAAGAATGAAATTTGGTTACATAAGCTCATGGTAGTGCAGGATAAAAAAGCAATAAGGTGCATGTATAAATAAATATATATAAATAATATATATAATATATATAAATAAATAAATAGATTACTGTACAGATAAATATATTGCACTTTTTCACATGCGTCCACGTTTATAGATGTATGTTATGTTGTCTTTTTTATTCCAGCGAGTTAATCCATTTTGGGGGGAGTTGAGGGCATAATTTAATTATGATGCGTTCAAGAGCCTTACGGCCTGAGGGAAGAAGCTGTTACAGAACCTGGAGGTTCTGCTTCGGAGGCTGCGGAACCTCTTTCTAGAGTCCAGCAGTGAAAACAGTCCTTGGTGGGGGTGGGAGGAGTCTTTGCAGATTTTCTGAGCCCTGGTCAGGCAGCGGCTTTTTGCGATCTCCTGGATAAGAGGAAGAGGAGTCCTGATGATCTTTTCCGCCGTCCTCACCACTCTCTGGAGAGACTTCCAGTCTGAGGCATTGCAGGCTCCAGTCCAGACAGAGATGCTGTTGGTCAGCAGGCTCTCTGTAGAATGTGGTGAGAATGGGGGGAGGGAGCTGTGCTCTTTTCCTCCGACGCAAAAAGTGCATGCGCTGCTGAGCTCTTTTTACATGAGCTCCGGTGTGTAGGGACCAGGTTATATTGTCAGTTATCTGCACCCCCATGAACTTGGTGCTGCTTACTATCTCCACCGCTGTGCCGTTGATGAAGAGTGGAGCGTGGCTGGACTGGTGCCTCCTGAAGTCAACGATGATCTCCTTGGTCTTGTTGACATTCAGGACCAGGTTGTTGGTTCTGCACCAGTCAACCAGATGTTTCACCTCCTCCCTGTAGTCCATGTTGTTGTTGTCACGGATGAGGCCCACTACTGTCGTGTCGTCTGCATACTTCACAATGTGGTTAGTAGTGGACCTGGCGCAGCAGTCATGGGTCATCAACGTGAACAGCAGCGGACTCAGGACGCAGCCCTGGGGGGAGCCAGTGCTCAGGGAGATGGCACTGGAGGTGTTGTTGCCCACTCTCACAGATTGGGGTCTGTCTGTGAGGAAGTCAAGCAGCCAGTTGCAAAGGGGGGTACTGAATCCAAGGGGGACCAGTTTGCTCACCAAGTGCTGTGGGATGATGGTGTTGAATGCTGAGCTGAAGTCCAGGAACAACTTCCGCACGTGTGTGTCCTTTCCTTCCAGATGTTCTAAGCTCAGGTGGAGTGCAGAGGAGATGGCGTCTTCTGTGGAGCGGTTAGGGCGATAAGCAAACTGGTATGGGTCAAATGTGGGGGGGAAGTCTGGAGACAATATATTCCTTTACCAGCCTCTCGAAGCACTTCATTATGATGGGGGTGAGTGCAACGGGGCGGTAATCATTGAGGGAGGAGATAGTGGGGTTTTTTGGCACTAGAATGATTGTGGCCGTCTTAAAACATGATGGTACCACAGCCTGGGTCAGCGAGATGTTGAAGATGTCTGTGAGAACCCCAGCCAGCTGGTCTGCACATCCCTTAAGCACCTTGCCCGGAATGTCATCAGGTCCCGGTGCTTTCCGGGGGTTCACTCTCCTCAGGGTTTTCCGGACATCCGCTATATCCAGGTTGAGCGGCTGCTCATCAGGGCGAGGGATGGATTTTCTCGCCGGAGTGGTTTTAATTTCATTTTGACAAAATTGAAGTCATCATTAAGAAATGTTTCCATTAATTATTACACGTTTGTCAAATATGAATTAAATGGTTTTTTTTAATGATTATCATCCATTAAATTCTAATAGGTATGTTCTACAAACCTCTAAATTAGTGGTTCCAAAACTTTTCACAGTCACGTATCCCTTCAGATATTTGACCTGAAGCCATGTCCGCCCTTCTCCTGTACTCCACTTTAAAAATATAAATAATTATGTAAGCACATAATAGAAATCTAACTCTGAATTATTTCTTACTTTCTTGACATGTAAATAATTATTATATGTTTATAAAACATATTTTTGGGGGAAAAGGAAATCTCTATATCCTACTTAATTCTCCCTTCATGAAAACATACATGCATCCTGACTGCCAGACAGGTATTACAGTAACAAATATTATTGACAGTGCTGTATTTTGTTCATCAGTCAAAAAGCTGAAATGTGTGTTAAAATGCTGTATCAGAAATAGAACAGATGGATTTTAAAGACTGAATTACAGTACGGTGTGTTTGAATGTGGTACCCAAAGAGTAATTAGCCTGTGTTTAATTAAAATGCATATCGGCAAGCAATTTTACACTTTATTAGAAAAAAGAGAAGAATTATTATCAGGCAGTGTTATGAATATTATTTATTTGGGCAACATTTAATGTCAAGAATAACAAAAGCATCCATTTCGCTAGAACAAACTGTGCATCATTCATTTTTCGAAATTAAACCAAATCTAAAAAAAACCCATCTCTTTTATTCAGACCTAAAACGAAATAGCGGAAAACTTTTTTTTTCACTGTTTCTGATTTAGTTTACAATTGGAAAATGGACAAATAGGATAACGGGCATACAAATGTAATTTTTGTCAATCCATTTGACACACAAACTTTAGTTTTACATGGACTTGCAGGTAAAAAATTGAAGAAGACGACCATTCTAAATCAAGTTTGGGTTATAGGATGTCTTCGTTTTAATCTCCACATCAATAATAAACACAAATACATGTACATACAGGTAAAAGCCAGTAAATTAGAATATTTTGAAAAACTTGATTTATTTCAGTAATTGCATTCAAAAGGTGTAACTTGTACATTATATTTATTCATTGCACACAGACTGATGCATTCAAATGTTTATTTCATTTAATTTTGATGATTTGAAGTGGCAACAATTGAAAATCCAAAATTCCGTGTGTCACAAAATTAGAATATTACTTATAAGGCTAATACAAAAAAGGGATTTTTAGAAATGTTGGTCATCTGCTGGTGTCGGTCTCACTCCTGAGATCCAGGGTCAACGCAGCCGTCTACCAGCAAGTTTTAGAGCACTTCATGCTTCCTGCTGCTGACCTGCTCTATGGAGATGGAGATTTCAAGTTCCAACAGGACTTGGCGCCTGCACACAGCGCAAAATCTACCCGTGCCTGGTTTACGGACCATGGTATTTCTGTTCTAAATTGGCCCGCCAACTCCCCTGACCTTAGCCCCATAGAAAATCTGTGGGGTATTGTGAAAAGGAAGATGCAGAATGCCAGACCCAAAAACGCAGAAGAGTTGAAGGCCACTATCAGAGCAACCTGGGCTCTCATAACACCTGAGCAGTGCCAGAAACTCATCGACTCCATGCCACGCCGCATTAACGCAGTAATTGAGGCAAAAGGAGCTCCAACCAAGTATTGAGTATTGTACATGCTCATATTTTTCATTTTCATACTTTTCAGTTGGCCAACATTTCTAAAAATCCCTTTTTTGTATTAGCCTTAAGTAATATTCTAATTTTGTGACACACGGAATTTTGGATTTTCAATTGTTGCCACTTCAAATCATCAAAATTAAATGAAATAAACATTTGAATGCATCAGTCTGTGTGCAATGAATAAATATAATGTACAAGTTACACCTTTTGAATGCAATTACTGAAATAAATCAAGTTTTTCAAAATATTCTAATTTACTGGCTTTTACCTGTATACTGCAATAGTAGTGCAATATTCATTTTAATATTCTGTATAATAAACATATTCTACCATATAAGTTCTTAACTCTTCATATCCTTAAAAGGGGCTTGGTTGCCTTACAAAAGTTAGAAAGGGATCAAATACCTATTTCCCCTTCTGTATATATATCTACACATCCATCCATTTTTAACACCACCTATCTTAGGGGTAAGGGTCACTGGTGAACTGGAGCCTATTCGATTGGACATTGGGCATTTAAAAAAAATCCCATTTAGGACTACATCAGGAAAGTCTGAATGTATTAATCTTGCACTTTGCAATTAGGTGCAGTAGACCTGCAGGTGAAATAAAACATTATTGTGGCACCAAAGTACTATGCAGAGCTTTTATTCGAATCTTTGTCAAGTCATACAGGCCATATTATATCAGGTAAATAAGGGGTTCCCATAATTTTCCAAGATTTAAGGATGTGGTAGGCTGTTTTGACAAATATTGAGCATAAAGATGCTAAAAACAATCCAATGTAGATCAATATACGTATGCTAAACTATCATCCAGGGCTTATGTTTGTGTTTCCAGTGGAGCAAATTTGTGTAATAATGTATATCATTAATAATGGATGCATTTAATTCTAGAATATGCCAAGGGCCCATAAAAAAAAGGTACACGATAAAAATGGTTCCTGGGCTACACTTCGGAGACCATCGATGTAATGTAAAGGCAATAAAAGTAAAAACGACTCACGAACACAAAGGTCTCCACTTTCGTAGAAACCTGGACAGCATTGAGAGCGCCGCCTGTACATGGTCCTCACACCTCTTCTGTAGGCTGTCTTGTAGCTGATCCTGCAAGTACATACACAGTTTTTACTCGGCTAGCAAATGGTAATAACAAACGATCCATACATTTGAATATTTTATGAAGTTTATTGTTCAGGTTTAAGCAGAGAAACCAGCAGTTTACTATATTGCATTTTTGACACTTATTTCCATTTTTATGAAGTACTGAATTTAGGCGTTGAGGGGATCCGGTTTGGTGGCTGCAGGATTAGGTCTCTGCTTTTTGCAGATGATTTGGTCCTGATGGCTTCATCTGGCCAGGATCTTCAGCTCTCACTGGATCGGTTCGCAGCTGAGTGTGAAGCGACTGGGATGAGAATCAGCACCTCCAAGTCCGAGTCCATGGTTCTCGCCCGGAAAAGGGTGGAGTGCCATCTCCGGGTTGGGGAGGAGATCTTGCCCCAAGTGGAGGAGTTCAAGTACCTCGGAGTCTTGTTCACGAGTGAGGGAAGAGTGGATCGTGAGATCGACAGGCGGATCGGTGCGGCGTCTTCAGTAATGCGGACGCTGTATCGATCCGTTGTGGTGAAGAAGGAGCTGAGCCGGAAGGCAAAGCTCTCAATTTACCGGTCGATCTACGTTCCCATCCTCACCTATGGTCATGAGCTTTGGGTTATGACCGAAAGGACAAGATCACGGGTACAAGCGGCCGAAATGAGTTTCCTCCGCCGGGTGGCGGGGCTCTCCCTTAGAGATAGGGTGAGAAGCTCTGCCATCCGGGGGGAGCTCAAAGTAAAGCCGCTGCTCCTCCACATCGAGAGGAGCCAGATGAGGTGGCTCGGGCATCTGGTCAGGATGCCACCCGAGCGCCTCCCTAAGGAGGTGTTTAGGGCATGTCCGACCGGTAGGAGGCCACGAGGAAGACCCAGGACACGTTGGGAAGACTATGTCTCCCGGCTGGCCTGGGAACGCCTCGGGATTCCCCGGGAGGAGCTGGACGAAGTGGCTGGGGAGAGGGAAGTCTGGGCTTCCCTGCTTAGGCTGCTGCCCCCGCGACCCGACCTCGGATAAGCGGAAGAAGATGGATGGATGGATGGATGAAGTACTGAATTTAGCTGTAAACTATGATTATTGAAATTTCTACACGATTAAAAAAAACATTCTTTAAATATATTTCCTTGTGGAGTGGGGTGGGCGGTGATTTAGCGTAAGGGCGAAATCTTCGAATGTGCATTATTGCGCAAAACGTGAAAATTAAAACAAATATGCTTGAGCTAACTGCGACTGTTCTTAGATAGGGAAAGGGTCCAAAGTAGCACCCGGTGCTTTCAAAACATACTTGTCAACATTTACAATTAAAAACGTAAAATTCCCTGTAAAAAATGGCAATTGAAGGATGTTCATTTCCTGCTTTGGACAGGCTGCAGGATGTATAGATTTGTTTATTTTGTTTATTTCCGGAAAAAATTGCTGTGTCTCAATTCGGAGGCTGCGTACTTCCAAGGTGTAGGTCCAGGGCTGAAGCAATAGGAATTAGGACAGTCAAGCTCGGAACTATTCAACTGGCGGCTCGCGGGCCACGTCAGGCTCGCCAAAGCTTTTAATTTGGCCTGCCAAACAACACCCAAATAGGCTTGATGAAACCAATCAAAACAGGGTCGCTCATGTGTGCAGTACTGCCGCCACCCCACAGGGGGCAACAGCAAAGCGTATGTGTCACAACGAAGCAGCAGTGGGTGAGTAGAAGAAGATGGCACTATCGACCCTTAAGTGTTTTTAATAAATCACAAAAATCGGGACTTTTACAGCGATTGGACAACAAAGTATGAATATATTGAAATGACAGACTTTGTGATGTCTTTTGTATTTGTGGCCGTGTTGCTTTTGGCTGGCAATCAAAACTGGTGAAATACATACAGCGCTGAATTTGACCAGCAGAGGGCGATAAAGCAATTAGGTTTAATTGTGTTAAACCACATGTGTGCAATGTTTGCTGTGTGTATTAACGTTAAACCTTCTATTTTATTTTTGTGACATACACAAGGGATATTATGCAAAAAACACAATGTACGTTATACTTTTGAAAAGTTTACATTTTTAGCCTTACAACCAAAATAAAAAAAGACTTACAAAGAATTAAAACTGAAAAATAATTCAAAAGGAGCAACATTAATCATCAACAAAACTTAGCTCCTGTTTCTTCCTGCTGTTAACTATCTGTCTAGCCGTACATGCTGGAAACGAGTATCAAGGGCAGAATAATGAATTTATTGACAGTGCAGTGTGAAAGCTGATGTGTTTACTTTGTAAACAAGTAAACATAGTTTCAAAGGAATAGAAGTGGCACTTTCTTAAAAAACATCAACATTTTGATGAGACCTTGGGCTCTTGAATCTGCGGCCCTCTTCATTATGTAGCTGAATAGCACTGGTCTAGCCTATGGGACACTTCCTGGTTACGTCGGTTGTCCCCGCCCTTACATTTACGTCACAAATCTGCTGCTCAGTCACGTGAGGCTGAACAATGACAAACCTATGAGAAGAATGTCGAATTGTTTTTTGTGTTCTCTTGGTCCTTTATTTTAGAGGAAGCGGCTAAGATCTACCGCCGCCGTATGATTTTCCTGCGGTTAGAGTCGACAGATCATGGGAGATGGTTGTCTTGAGGATGTGTCACGTGTTGAGAAGCATTCTAAAGCTGGTACTCCTAATTATTAGTTAATGATGGATTTATTTTTATTCTTGTGAATGCTTGTGAAGAGGTCCCAGACAGAGTCCTCACAGTTTATCCATACAGTAACACCACACAATCTTATTTAGCAGTTACTTTATTAATATGTAATGCATAATTGATGTAGTTTTCTAATTTTGTTAAATTGGTTGCATTTTAGCAAGTAATATTAAATATTACTAATAATATTATTAGTATCATACAAATATTTGCAATGAAGGCAGAGGAAATGAATCACAACAACTGCAGTTTAAGCACATGAGTTTATTAATTTACATAGGCTAAAAATACTTTGTTTTTCCTTTCTTTTTGCTCCGTTGTTGTCCAAGTCCTCGATTATTCTGCACATAAAAAAAAATAAAAAAAAACAGAAAAAAAAAAAACAGTAAACAAACACAAGCTCACAATAATCATTAATAAAAGTAAACATTTCCAAACAAGATGCAGATGTACACAAAAAACAACAATAACAAATATCGGTACATTGATGCACACATTTACAATATTTTTATTATTCTGGCCACGCATTAATAGAACATAATCAAGTTAACTTGTTGCTGTCCAACAAAGCTAATTAAAATATGTAAGATTTCACTTCCAAACGTTGAAAAAAATCCAGGCAACAAATTGTTTGCAATGGCCGGATGGATATATGGCTCTCCCTCGGGGTAAAGAAAGGAACAATGAGCACAGAGGTTGCTCAACATTACCTTCACCTTCAATCTTTATTTATATAGCCCTAAATCACAAGTGTCTCAAAGGGCTGCACAAGCCACAACGACATCCTCGGTACAAAGCCCACATACGGGCAAGGAAAAACTCACCCCAGTGGGACGTCGATGTGAATGACTATGAGAAACCTTGGAGAGGACCGCATATGTGGGTAACCCCCCCCCCTCTAGGGGAGACCGAAAGCAATGGATGTCGAGTGGGTCTGACATAATATTGTGAGAGTCCAGTCCATAGTTGATCCAGCATAATAGTAAGAGTCCAGTCCATAGTGGGGCCAGCAGGACACCATCCCGAGCGGAGACGGGTCAGCAGCGCAGAGATGTTCCCAGCCGATGCACAGGCGAGCGGTCCACCCCGGGTCCCGACTCTGGACAGCCAGCACTTCATCCATGGCCACCGGACCTGTGCCCCCCCCCCCCTCAAGGAAAAGGGGAGCAGAGGAGAAAAGAAAAGAAACGGCAGATCAACTGGTCTAACAGGGGGGCTATTTAAAGGCTAGAGTATACAAATGAGTTTTAAGATGGGACTTAAATGCTTCTACTGAGGTAGCATCTCTAATTGTTACCGGGAGGGCATTCCATAGTACTGGAGCCCGAATAGAAAACGCTCTATAGCCCGCAGACTTTTTTTGGGCTCTGGGAATCACTAATAAGCCGGAGTTCTTTGAACGCAGATTTCTTGCCGGGACATATGGTACAATGCAATCGACAAGATAGGACGGAGCTAGACCGTGTAGTATTTTATATGTAAGTATTAAAACCTTAAAGTCACATCTTAAGTGCACAGGAAGCCAGTGCAGGTGAGCCAGTATAGGCGTAATATGATCAAACTTTCTTGTTCTTGTCAAAAGTCTAGCAGCCGCATTTTGTACCAACTGTAATTTTTTAATGCTAGACATAGGGAGACCCGAAAATAATACGTTACAGTAGTCGAGACGAGACGTAACGAACGCATGAATAATGATCTCAGCGTCGCTAGTGGATAAAATAGAACGAATTTTAGCGATATTACGGAGATGAAAGAAGGCCGTTTTAGTAACACTCTTAATGTGTGATTCAAACGAGAGAGTTGGGTCGAAGATAATACCCAGATTCTTTACTGATTCGCCTTGTGTAATTGTTTGGTTGTCAAATGTTAAGGTGGTATTATTAAATAAATGTCGGTGTTTAGCAGGACCGATAATCAGCATTTCCGTTTTCTTGGCGTTGAGTTGCAACATTACAATAGTCTAGGTCAGGGGTAGGGAATCTATGGCTCTCGAGCCAGATGTGGCTCTTTTGATGACTGCATCTGGCTCTCAGATAACGTTCAAAATATAAAACACTCTCATGCATTTTAGTCCGTCCATCCTGTTCAAGAAGTCGTATTAATGGTAAGAAGTATTTTATTTACTATCGGTTAGCTTCAGAATAACAATGTTATTAAAAATAATAAGAGACTTGTTAGACTCTAAAAATGGTGGTGTTACTTAAAATCGCATGCATTTAGTTGTATTCAGTGTTAAAAAAATATGATATGGCTCTCACGGAAATACTTTTTAAAATATTTGGCTTTCATGGCTCTCTCGGCCAAAAAGGTTCCCGACCCCTGGTCTAGGTCTTGTATTCTAACACAAATGTATATCACTACTGACATCCCAGCTTGACATGTCTGCTTTTAGCTGTTTTAAATGAACAAATACAGCTATACTTACATTTTAAAGTTGCTTGTTCTGCTCCGCATAGCGTCGCCGTGTAGAAAATCATTTTCAAAGTCGAGCGCGCAAAGGATCCCGGGGATATGAAAGGACGCGAAGTACACGGATGCAACCTTTCTGCTAATGCAAGAAAAGGAGATATTTGGCGGCCAGATTCAAAGGACAACTTTTTTGAAATGGGACAGCCCTGCGCACCGCAATGACATCAGCACCCCACAAATGCGCACTGCAAAGGATGCAGCCGCCAAATGGAGACACAACTATTTGCAGGTATGCTCTAAATGTCTCCAATAGAATTGTTACTAGTTCCATCCATCCATCCATCTTCTTCCGCTTATCCGAGGTCGGGTCGCGGGGGCAGCAGCCTAAGCAGGGAAGCCCAGACTTTCCTCTCCCCAGCCACTTCGTCCAGCTCCTCCCGGGGGATCCCGAGGCGTTCCCAGGCCAGCCGGGAGACATAGTCTTCCCAACGTGTCCTGGGTCTTCCCCGTGGCCTCCTACCGGTCGGACGTGCCCGAAACACCTCCCGAGGTAGGCGTTCGGGTGGCATCCTGACCAGATGCCCGAACCACCTAATCTGGCTCCTCTCGATATGGAGGAGCATCGGCTTTACTTTGAGCTCCCCCCGGATGACAGAGCTTCTCACCCTATCTCTAAGGGAGAGCCCCGCCACCCGGCGGAGGAAACTCATTTCGGCCGCTTGTACCCGTGATCTTGTCCTTTCGGTCATGACCCAAAGCTCATGACCATAGGTGAGGATGGGAACGTAGATCGACCGGTAAATCGAGAGCTTTGCCTTCTGGCTCAGCTCCTTCTTCACCACAACGGATCGATACAGCGTCCGCATTACTGAAGATGCCGCACCGATCCGCCTGTCGATCTCACGATCCACTCTTCCCTCACTCGTGAACAAGACTCCGAGGTACTTGAACTCCTCCACTTGGGGCAAGATCTCCTCCCCAACCCGGAGATGGCACTCCACCCTTTTCCGGGCGAGAACCATGGACTCGGATTTGGAGGTGCTGATTCCCATCCCAGTCGCTTCACACTCGGCTGCGAACCGATCCAGTGAGAGCTGAAGATCTTGGCCAGATGAAGCCATCAGGACCACATCATCTGCAAAAAGCAGAGACCTAATCCTGCAGCCACCAAACCAGATACCCTCAACGCCTTGACTGCGCCTAGAAATTCTGTCCATAAAGGTTATGAACAGAATCGGTGACAAAGGGCAGCCCTGGCGGAGTCCAACCCTCACTGGAAACGTGTCCGACTTACTGCCGGCAATGCGGACCAAGCTCTGACACCGATTATACAGGGAGCGAACCGCCACAATAAGACAGTCCGTTACCCCATACTCTCTGAGCACTCCCCACAGGACTTCCCGGGGTACACGATCGAATGCCTTCTCCAAGTCCACAAAGCACATGTAGACTGGTTGGGCAAACTCCCATGCACCCTCAAGGACCCTGCCGAGAGTATAGAGCTGGTCCACAGTTCCACGACCAGGACGAAAACCACACTGTTCCTCCTGAATTGTTACTAGTTGTTTTTTTTAAATAAAGTATCTAGAGGGCTCTAATTTTTTTGCTAAATATAAATAAGGCAACAAAGTTGCTGAGTTGCTCCTGCTCCGTCTTCTTATTCTCTGACAGACCACGGGCCTCATGTAACAACAGTTAAGTGGCTTTCCTACTGAAAATAGATGTAGGTTCAAAACCAGAAAACGGCGCAAGCAAGTAAAAACTCAGATGTATTCAATTGTTCGCACGCAAAAATTCGAGCACATTTTGCTGTCCCATTGCAATCTACTTGGAAGTGGGTGCAGACGTGTGCGTGGCTTGGCACGCTCAGACCACGCTCCCTTACACATACCCAAATCATATTGTAAGTAGCCATGAGCTTGAGCTCGGCACAATCACAAAAGAGTTGGAGGTCCTTTTTTTCTCACTCTTCGAGCAAAGACAAAGCGACTATCAGCCTGACATTGCCATGTCTCTGAGAACTGAGCACAGGCTGAAAAAAAAAAAAAAGAACTGGTCGTGTCAGGAAGAAAATGAAGAGGAAGGTCGATGTGCATGGGCAAAACTGACGCAGAGAAATTAGTGCCGCGCCCCGTTTAAAAAGATAGTCACGACAATGTTACGTAAAACTTTAGAAAATGTGGGTGACTCTGATTTCCCCTGATAAAATGATCCATCCATTTTCTACCGCTCGTCCCTTTCGGGGTTGCGGGGGGTTCTGGAGCCTATCTCAGCTGCATTCAGGCGGTAGGCGGGGTACACCCTGGACAAGTCTAATTTGTGTAATTTACAACAAAATGTGTTCATACAGTAGCATGCTCACATTAGCCAGATTTGGATTTCATGTGACACCAAAACAACACCTTCCAGCACCCCCGCCATCCTGAGAGGGACAAGTGTGGTAGAAAATGGATGGATGGATTTGTTCAAAGTCAATCAATCAAAGTTTATTTATATAGCCCTTAGCCACAACGACATCCTCGGCTCAGAACCCACATCAGGGCAAGAAAAAAACTCAACCCAATGGGAAACAATGAGAAACTTTGCAACCGGTGCGATGGCTGTCGAGTGGATCTCGATAATAGTGTGAGAGTCCAGTCCATAGTTTTAAAACAATAGGGTCAAGCAGTAAAAAATGGATGGAATTTTACATTTAAACATGCCAGCATATCACAAATTATATGAAAGACTTTGAAAGTTTGATTACTTAATTGATTATTACAACACAGGAGAGCTTCTTCCTTGGTCTCCAGTGCTGCTCTTTGCCTGCCATGGCCAAGGACCGTTACAGGATCACGTTTTCACAGCTGAAATAATCGCCTAGATAAATTTATATAGTGTATGTCCCAGAGGTGTGGACTCGAGTCACATGACTTGGACTCGAGTCAGACTCGAGTCATGAATTTGATGACTTTAGACTCGACTTGACAAAATGTAAAAAGACTTGCAACTCGACTTAGACTTTAACATCAATGACTTGTGACTTCACTTGGACTTGAGCCTTTTGAATTGACATGACTTGACATGACTTTGCTACTTTCGCCAAAACCCAAAGATGAAAAAGTTATTCGGGAGCGCTCCGTATTTTTCATTGTGTACTTGTCTATCAGCGTTGCGTGTGTCAGCTGGTGTGGTCTTAGTACAACAGCCAATCAAATTAGATCTACTTTGTTTTCATCACACAGCATTCATCCAATCAAATTGCAGGACAACCAACGAAGAAGACATGTCCAAAGCACACGCCAGTGAACAAAAAATGATACCTAAAATAATTTCGTTTGGGTATAAAAATTACGAGGTGGTCAACACAAAACGGTTTGCAGTATGCAACACATGCGGTTCGAAAATTACTGATGGAGAGGCAACAACTTCCAACTTCGTCCGGCATTTGAAGTTGCACAAAGAACGGTAAGTTTTGAATGTAAGATAACGTTTATTGGCTAAGTAACGTGACTTTTATTTGCTGTGTAGTTAAATCAGTGAGGCTGTAAACTCACTGCTAACGTTATAACGTTATTGCAAACACGGGAATCTGTTGCAGTTCACTACCTTATTCATACTTTTTGTTCAGTGATTTTTTTTAAGCAGGGTTACGTTAGTCAATATATCACATGTAACGTTAGACGGCGGTCAGCAGCACCGCGTATTTTAGCCACCTAAAAAAAAGACAAAAATAGTAAAATAAAGGTCAGTTAAAATGTATACTATATTATGAATATGTGTACCGTTTTAGCTAGCTTTCTGACATACTGTTGGTTGTTTACCTCAGTGGTTCCCAACCACCGGGCCGCGGCCCGGTACTGGTCCGTGGATCGATTGGTATCGGGCCGCACAAGAATTTATTATTATTTTTTTATTATTTTTTTAAATTAAATCAACATAAAAAACACAAGATACACTTACAAGTAGTGCACCAACCCAAACAAACTCTCTCCCCCTTTTGTTCTGGGCATTGAACATGAAGACTCTTCCTTCACTGTTCCGAGTGGCCATGAGAGTCTTGGCAGTGCCTGCCTCCAGTGCTCCAGTGGAGCGAGTTTTCAGCCATGGTGGCATCATACTACGCCCCCATCGTGCACAAATGACTGACAGACTCTTAGCTAATTTGGTCTTTTGCAAATGCAATGCAGCATAGGGCCCTGACATATAAAAAGTACAACTTTTTTGTTATGTTCACGTATATGTCATGTTTTTTCAATGTTAACACTTTTGTACAAATAAGTACATTTGCACTTTATTTTTCAATGTGTTTGTTCTGTAAAGGAATGAGTTAATGTTTAAAATGACTGGTTAATAGTGCTATTATAAAGTGCAATGTCAGCACAATTTTATTTCTTGCAATTTAAAATGCACTTGTTTTAATAAATAAATACAGCGTTTGAAAAGCATACACAATCTGTGTTAATATATTAGTCTGTGGTTAAAAGGACTTGAAAGGACTCGAAACTCAAAATGCAGGACTTAGGACTTGACTTCAGACTTTCCAGTCTTGACTTTGGACTTGACTCGGGGCTTGCCTGTCTTGACTCGGGACTTGACTCGGACTTGAGGGCAAAGACTTGAGACTTACTTGTGACTTGCAAAACAATGACTTGGTCCCACCTCTGGTATGTCCTCACAAATATTACCGTAATATGAAAATGAAACATTAAATGCATTGGGTAAAACTTTGGGGGTAATTGTTTATATGTTTTTGATGGGCTCATTAATCAGTCTGAAGAGTAAAATTGGCACTTTTTAAAGTGAACTGTTACCCAGAATCATCTCTGTGTGTCGTTAAAGTATCCAATACCTGTAGAAATGTGCGCACGGCAGCTATGGAGTTGGCGTCAGGAAGCGCACATTTCCATGTCAACGTCAGTCTTGGTACATCCCAACTCTGCTATGATAAAGGGCCTATGGCAGCTTTTTGTGTGTACTCAAGCTTCTTATATGAGGGCCCAGGTGAATTATAATGTTTACTGTCACAGCGAGGGCAAGCACGTAGCACCATATCAATTTGTTGCGGTCCAATGAATGTATAGCAGAGCTGCCAATATTTGGTGTTTGCAATTCAGTCAATTTCCTTCCATGCACTTTGGTTTAAGCTCAATAAGCTCGATACTTGGCAAAGACATCATTAATGTACATCTGTGCTGTTAAGACTCTCAGTATGGATTGCAGCAGGTGTCGATCTGTTAAAGTACTCCTATGCGCTGATTATAAAGATAATACACACGTCATTGCACATCTAATAAATCATTGTATTGGTGAGCAGATGTGTCATGTGCAGAGGTGTGGACTCGAGTCACATGACTTGGACTCGAGTCAGACTCGAGTCATGAATTTGATGACTTTAGACTCGACTTGACAAAATGTAAAAAGACTTGCAACTCGACTTAGACTTTAACATCAATGACTTGTGACTTCACTTGGACTTGAGCCTTTTGAATTGACATGACTTGACATGATTTGCTACTTTCCCCAAAACCCAAAGATGAAAAAGTTATTCGGGAGCGCTCCGTATTTTTCATTGTGTACTTGTCTATCAGCGTTGCGTGTGTCAGCTGGTGTGCTCTCAGTACAACAGCCAATCAAATTAGATCTACTTTGTTTTCATCACACAGCATTCATCCAATCAAATTGCAGGACAACCAACGAAGAAGACATGTCCAAACCACACACCAGTGAACAAAAAATGATACCTAAAATATTTTCGTTTGGGTATAAAAATTAAAAGGTGGTCAACACAAAACGGTTTGCAGTATGCAACACATGCGGTTCGAAAATGACTGATGGAGAGGCAACAACTTCCAACTTCGTCCGGCATTTGAAGTTGCACAAAGAACAGTAAGTTTTGAATGTAAGATAACGTTTATTGGCTAAGTAACGTGACTTTTATTTGCTGTGTAGTTAAATCAGTGAGGCTGTAAACTCACTGCTAACGTTATAACGTTATTGCAAACACGGGAATCTGTTGCAGTTCACTACCTTATTCATACTTTTTGTTCAGTGATTTTTTTTAAGCAGGGTTACGTTAGTCAATATATCACACGTAACGTTAGACGGTGGTCAGCAGCACCGCGTATTTTAGCCACCTAAAAAAAGACAAAAATAGTCAAATAAAGGTCAGTTAAAATGTATACTATATTATGAATATGTGTACCGTTTTAGCTAGCTTTCTGACATACTGTTGGTTGTTTACCTCAGTGGTCCCCAACCACCGGGCCGCGGCCCGGTACTGGTCCGTGGATTGATTGGTATCGGGCCGCACAAGAAATATATATTTTTTCTTTTTTTAATTAAATCAACATAAAAAACACAAGATACACTTACAAGTAGTGCACCAACCCAAAAAAAAAACTCTCTCCCCCTTTTGTTCTGGGCATTGAACATGAAGACTCTTCCTTCACTGTTCCGAGTGGCCATGAGAGTCTTGGCAGTGCCTGCCTCCAGTGCTCCAGTGGAGCGAGTTTTCAGCCATGGTGGCATCATACTACGCCCCCATCGTGCACAAATGACTGACAGACTCTTGGCTAATTTGGTCTTTTGCAAATGCAATGCAGCATAGGGCCCTGACATATAAAAAGTACAACTTTTTTGTTATGTTCACGTATATGTCATGTTTTTTCAATGTTAACACTTTTGTACAAATAAGTACATTTGCACTTTATTTTTCAATGTGTTTGTTCTGTAAAGGAATGAGTTAATGTTTAAAATGACTGGTTAATAGTGCTATTATAAAGTGCAATGTCAGCACAATTTTCTTTCCTGCAATTTAAAATGCACTTGTTTTAATAAATAAATACAGCGTTTGAAAAGCATACACAATCTGTGTTAATATATTAGTCTGTGGTTAAAAGGACTTGAAAGGACTCGAAACTCAAAATGCAGGACTTAGGACTTGACTTCAGACTTTCCAGTCTTGACTTTGGACTTGACTCGGGGCTTGCCTGTCTTGACTCGGGACTTGACTCGGACTTGAGGGCAAAGACTTGAGACTTACTTGTGACTTGCAAAACAATGACTTGGTCCCACCTCTGGTTATGTGCCAGTCATTTGTGATCATTTTTTCTGGCTGGACAGAATACGCATAATGACTGGTAAATGTGTATTTATGTGAACAGATATTTTTTTAAACTCCACTCATGTTGAGGAAATGTGGACTTCATAATAATACCCATTGTTGTTTTATTATTGGTGATTGGTTGAGCGCTGGAAAGACAGAAGGGAAAGTATGCACTTTAAGTGAGACAGTTGTAAATGTTTTGGTGTGTTTTTTTGTTTTATTACAGTGATTGTTTATTAACCACCTCCTTATCATTGACATCCGGGCAATAGCGATTGTTTATAAAATATTTATAAACACTAAACAGTGGAAGAATGGCCGTGCGCGACCCGAGGGTCCCTGGTTCAATCCCCACCTAGTACCAACCTCGTCATGTCCGTTGTGTCCTGAGCAAGACACTTCACCCTTGCTCCTGATGGGTGCTGGTTAGCGCCTTGCATGGCAGCTCCCTCCATCAGTGTGTGAATGTGTGTGTGAATGGGTAAATGTGGAAGTAGTGTCAAAGCGCTTTGAGTACCTTGAAGGTAGAAAAGCGCTATACAAGTACAACCCATCAACATCTGGGAGATTTGTAACTTCAGTCAGGATATCGGTAGGCACGGGCAATATCCCAGACTTGGCAGGTCTGGTATATAGGAAACACTGGAATCTATAGAATGTATCACTTTTGAATTGAAGTCTTCAAAGCAATTCTATTTTTTTTTTTTTTTTTTTTTTTTTTTTGTCCTGTCCAGCTTCTCAGGCAAATCATATAGTTGATGTAGATGCCCATGTCGGCTGTTCAGATTTACTTTACAAAAGAGAAGTGTAGGATACTTCTCTTGTTGCCTTATTTGTATTTGACTTTATTAAATGTATTTATATTATCATTTAGTGCAGCCGGGCCGGAGCAGGAGGGGATAGAAAGAGAAAAAAAAAGAAGACAGAGGGGGAAATTGTGGGGACAAGAGGGGGATTAGACAGAGAGACAAAAACAACAACAGCAAACAACAACAACAACAACAATAGAGCAACATCAGCAAATACGACATGTACAAATATGATGGTAAAAGTAATAGCAAATAAGCAGTTAGCGAAAATAAAAAATAATACAGAAATGACAATGAGCATTATTACACTACAAATGGAGCAATTCAAATACCAATAGAAATAGCGCTATTGATAATGAACAATACCAATAATTTACCTTTATTATCAACAATACAGTTGTTCAAATGCAACAATTCATATACGTAATGATAACTTGAGATACGAAAGAATGCAGAAAAATGGAGGGGGAGAAAGAGAAGCAACCTACATTAACCTTGTAGATTGTTATAGTAACAATAGGTTAAGCTTTGGCCGTGTGCCATGTGTTATACCCAGTTTACCCTAGGGCAACAACGTTAATATATGTTTGATGAAACGTGATTATGTGCATGAGTGTAAGTATGCAAATGTACTTGTATATGAACAGAATGTGTGTATGTGTTTGTACAGTGAATGTATACGTATGTTCAGAATGTGTAGATATGTTTGTACAGTGAATGTATATGTACAGAACGTGTATGTGTTTGTACAGTGAGTGTGTATGTACAGAATGTGTACGTGTATGTTTGTATATTGAATGTGCGTGTGGGTGTACGAACTTTAAGTATGTAAATATGTACTGTATTTGTGTATGTATGTGGGAGCGTAGGTACCTATATATGTATGTATGTATGTATGTATGTATGTATGTGAGCATATGTGAATTTGTATGTACAATATATTCGACTCCCAGAGTGCGTGGGAGCCAGAGCACGGCCCCAGCCCCCCCAGAGCCCAACCCACAAACAGTAGGCGTGGTGCCCAGGGAACCAGGGACCACCGCCCCCACGCAGCCAAGCCGGCCAGCGACAGGAACCCCAGAGCCCGGCCCACCGCACCGCCCACAAGGGCCAGCAGCAGGCCGCAGACAGACGCACCCGGCAGAGGACAGGGCACGAGAAAAGCAGGGGACAGCCAGACCCCAAGCCAGCGAGAGACCACACCCCACACTTGGCAGAAAGGCGAGACGCCCCGCCCGAGGGACCCAGAGACTCCCCGCAACCGGACGGGAAGACCGCCCCCGCCCCACCGGCAACCGGGCCCCCCCCCCACCCCCGGAGAGCGCGGCGAGACCAGCCCGCGGCCACCCCACCCAAATCGGCCACCGCAGGACCACCCGGCACGGGGCCACGGGAACCACCCACCCCACCTGCAGGGACCCCAACGATGGAGATGGAAAAACCAGCAACCGCCCCGCCGAGTTCCCACCCTGAGGGAGGGGGAAAATCAAAAAAATAACATTAATAAAATATATTAAAAAATTAATAAATAAATAAACTAAAAATTAAAAAAAAGAATTAAAAGAAGATCACAGACATGCTGACACACAAGGTCACTACCCCAGCAACCGACCGACTCGCAGCACCTCGGAATGCCTTGCAGCACCAAGCTACCACAATAGACGCAGGGACTAGACCCAGCAGGCCCCAACCAAGACGAGCACCCTGAAGGGATGGACGGTGGGACCCAGGAGCTCCAGACACGCAGTTCAGATGCAGTAGCCTGAGGCGTCGACCCCCGCCTGACAGGCAGGCCCAGAGCGTACCCCCAGAAATATGCATACATACATATTTACATATACATACACATACACCTATACTGTACATGCACACATACACACACATACACATGTATGCATATACATACATATACATACACATACACATATGTACACATACACATACATATATATATACTGTACATACATACATACACATACACACACATATACATACATATACACAGTTCGTCAGCCCTAACAACCACCACGCGCGCGCGCTGCCACCAGTCACAACATCAGCCACACCCCTGCACCAGACCCAGCAGCCACGGGCGCCCACACCACAAACAAACGGCAGCAGAAACAGCAGCTGCAATACCCCCAGACAGCCAGCACCAGCCAATCAAATCAAAGCGATCCAAAAAAACTGCGACCGGCAACCACACGCCAACAGGACCACGGAGACCAGCCGGCGCCAGCCCGCCAATCAGCCCAAACGCCAACACGCAAACAAGAGACCCCCCCCCCCCCACCAAAAGACCCCACCACCCCAACCCAAACCCGCACAAACACCACCGCCCAAACAACCGAGACACAGCATCCAGACCAGACAGCCGCGCCGCCACCACATCAAGTCACCAACAGAGACCCCACAGCGCAAGGTCGGGCCACACAGGCACGGACCCCACCCAACAGGAAGTGAGAACCGCCACACACAAATAAATGATAAGATTTTGAAAATAATAAAAAAATAAAAAATAAAAAAAAGTAAATAATAAAAATATAAATAATAAATACATTAAAAATAATAATAATAATAAATGAATAAAAGCCTGGCAGGCCACCAAAGCAATTCTAATTCTTTGAGATGCACCAAAACGGCAACACTTAAAACACAAATTGCATTTGACCCTTCAGAAGTCAACCTATTCCTCAATTTTCAATGGAAAAATGTCCAGATAGTAATCATTTTAAAATAAGTTACATATAAATCTGAAACAATATGTATTTGTAGTGTGGAAAAACTACAAGTCACCAACACGTATCTTGAGGCATCAGGAAGTGAGGCTAACCAACCAACCAAGTCTCTGCTTGCTTGTCACAGTTATATGTAGCATAATCACTCATACAGTGCATGTATACTGTGAAGCTTCTGGTCCTCCATCTCCCTGCCACCAATCTGTACTGCAAACTAATTCATCCTGCAACTGTTTGCCAGCAACAATACAAGTATAGTTTTCAGGTACAACTTTTAAGTTTACAATACAAACTATTCGCTGATTTGTGGGTCTGTCAAATGATTATCTGCGTTCGAAGAACTCCGGCTTATTAGTGATTCCCAGAGCCCAAAAAAAGTCTGCGGGCTATAGAGCGTTTTCTATTTGGGCTCCAGTACTATGGAATGCCCTCCCGGTAACAATTAGAGATGCTACCTCAGTAGAAGCATTTAAGTCCCATCTTAAAACTCATTTGTATACTCTAGCCTTTAAATAGCCCCCCTGTTAGACCAGTTGATCTGCCGTTTCTTTTCTTTTCTCCTCTGCTCCCCTTTTCCTTGAGGGGGGGGGCACAGGTCCGGTGGCCATGGATGAAGTGCTGGCTGTCCAGAGTCGGGACCCGGGGTGGACCGCTCGCCTGTGCATCGGCTGGGAACATCTCTGCGCTGCTGACCCGTCTCCGCTCGGGATGGTGTCCTGCTGGCCCCACTATGGACTGGACTCTTACTATTATGTTGGATCCACTATGGACTGGACTCTCACAATATTATGTCAGACCCACTCGACATCCATTGCTTTCGGTCTCCCCTAGAGGGGGGGGGTTACCCACATATGCGGTCCTCTCCAAGGTTTCTCATAGTCATTCACATCGACGTCCCACTGGGGTGAGGTTTTCCTTGCCCGTATGTGGGCTTTGTACCGAGGATGTCGTTGTGGCTTGTGCAGCCCTTTGAGACACTTGTGATTTAGGGCTATATAAATAAAGATTGATTGATTGATTGATTAAAATGTTTATCTAGATGTGTCCCAGTTTTCAAATAAATTAATCATCCTTCACAACTACAATCAAACCTGTCTGTAGCAAAATTGGCCACTATAGATAGGTGGCTATTATGCGCAGGATGCCATGATGAACTCACGCTGAAGAGGGAAACGACGGTAAGCTTTGGATTAGTAAACACAAGCGATGAGATTTTGAGTAATGTTGATGATTGGTTGAGATGACAAGAGTAGACAGCGACTGCCTGCTGATTCGTTGACAGTTTGAGATTAAATGATAAGAGTGCTTGTTGGCGCGGGTAATATGAGGTATAAAGTTAATACGTTCGGCACCGCCCACCCCATATTCGAACGTCGTTAGTAGGTTTACGTCAACCAAGGCTTACACAGGATTCATTGTTACTGTATTGTACTAACAGAAAAATAAGCATTACAGGTAAAAGCCAGTAAATTAGAATATTTTGAAAAACTTGATTTATTTCAGTAATTGCATTCAAAAGGTGTAACTTGTACATTATATTTATTCATTGCACACAGACTGATGCATTCAAATGTTTATTTCATTTAATTTTGATGATTTGAAGTGGCAACAAATGAAAATCCAAAATTCCGTGTGTCACAAAATTAGAATATTACTTAAAGCTAATACAAAAAAGGGATTTTTAGAAATGTTGGCCTACTGAAAAGTATGAAAATGAAAAATATGAGCATGTACAATACTCAATACTTGGTTGGAGCTCCTTTTGCCTCAATTACTGCGTTAATGCGGCGTGGCATGGAGTCGATGAGTTTCTGGCACTGCTCAGGTGTTATGAGAGCCCAGGTTGCTCTGATAGTGGCCTTCAACTCTTCTGCGTTTTTGGGTCTGGCATTCTGCATCTTCCTTTTCACAATACCCCACAGATTTTCTATGGGGCTAAGGTCAGGGGAGTTGGCGGGCCAATTTAGAACAGAAATACCATGGTCCGTAAACCAGGCACGGGTAGATTTTGCGCTGTGTGCAGGCGCCAAGTCCTGTTGGAACTTGAAATCTCCATCTCCATAGAGCAGGTCAGCAGCAGGAAGCATGAAGTGCTCTAAAACTTGCTGGTAGACGGCTGCGTTGACCCTGGATCTCAGGAAACAGAGTGGACCGACACCAGCAGATGACATGGCACCCGAAACCATCACCCAACCATGCAAATTTTGCAATTCCTTTGGAAATCGAGGTCCCAGAGTCTGGAGGAAGACAGGAGAGGCACAGGATCCACGTTGCCTGAAGTCTAGTGTAAAGTTTCCACCATCAGTGATGGTTTGGGGTGCCATGTCATCTGCTGGTGTCGGTCCACTCTGTTTCCTGAGATCCAGGGTCAACGCAGCCGTCTACCAGCAAGTTTTAGAGCACTTCATGTTTCCTGCTGCTGACCTGCTCTATGGAGATGGAGATTTCAAGTTCCAACAGGACTTGGCGCCTGCACACAGCGCAAAATCTACCCGTGCCTGGTTTACGGACCATGGTATTTCTGTTCTAAAACGCATTAAACAGCATGTGCAATCTATTAAACAGCGTGAAATATTTGTGGGCGGGTTGCGTGTGATCTACTAATTGCATGTGCAATTCAGACCGCCTTTTTTAAATTAGTATTTGTGTCTACTTTTTGGGGTATCACCACAGAGACACTCATTTACCGCTCAGTCATTTTATAATCATGCTCCTATCTGTGGTGTTTTACTATGTTCTCAAACAAGCAGCAGACATCTACCACTTTTTATGGGCATTTTAGACGCAGTCGTGCAGTGCATCCACATTGACGCCATTTTTTTAATCTTTTTTTTTTACCGCTCAAAGTGCACTAGAGGGGGGCTGCACTACTGTGCTCAAGATGCAAAAAATGCATACTTCAAGAAGTTTTATTATATAGGATGTATGTTAGTAATATATAATCTATGTGGGGGAAAAAAAAAAACATAATTAAAAAATATTGCATCAATTGAATTAGTTTTAATCAGCCCCTTACATCCAGCAGCTATGATATTATACAAGAATGTTGCTGAACAGAGAATGTGTCTAAATTTGTATTTTTGACCATCCAAATATTTTGAAATGTACACGTAGGACGGAGGATTCTCTGTCCTCGAGTATTCTTCTCTCGCAGCCGTGTGTGGACCTGTGTCAGTTTGCGCGTCCTTTTCAGATGTGTTTAAAACAACGCAAAATAGTGCTCCAAACACAGTGATGAGTGTTGATAAATCATATTGCGCGTGCTGCGTACTATATATTTGTATTTTCTTTTCCCAGTAATGTGGGTATTTTGTTCATCATTTTGTATTTTGCATATTAATGAAGACAGAGATGCAAAATGGATTGCATGCCTTATTCTGTTCACTTAAAGGTGTCATATGTAGTAGAGATGCGCGGATAGGCAATTATTTCATCCGCAACCGCGTCAGAAAGTCGTCAACCATCCGCCGTCCACCCGATGTAACGTTTGATCAGGACTGCACCCGCCCGCCATCCGCCCGTTGTTATATATCTAATATTAATTAAAAAAAAAAAAAAGGGTGAAAACTATGCGAATTGCACCTTGTGCAGACAAGATTTTTCGATCGGACACGGAGGAATTAGCGATGTAAAAGACCACGTTGGGACAAAAAAACACAAGTCTAATGCCGTTGCTAGCGATACAAGTGGAAAACATTCAACGTTTTTCGTCGCCCAAACAGATTCTTTGGATGTGATAAGTGCTGAAGTTTTATTTACGGAGGCAATAATTGAGCATGGACTTCCAATCGCACTGGCTGATCACATGGGACAGTTAATAATGTAATGCAACCTTTAAAAATCATTACGCGGTGATCGCGATCCCAAAAATAAACTTTTCTTGCATGATAATGTCCAGAAAAATTCGCTTTATATTACTATAGAGTCCTTTTAACGAATGAGTTTGATGGTTTATCACAAACCTTAAATTAAAGAAGTCCTTTGTTCTCCTGCACCATGCATGCGCAATCCTGTCGGCTGTATTTCACAGCACGACATACTGTTAAAAGTGTTTATACTATTTATACTTTCAATTAACAAATTGAAGTCTTGTGAAAGGTTGACAGGATAACTGGCATTAACTGTCAAAATAATTTCAAACTATTGAAGTTAGCTTACAGAATAAACATGTCAATCAACCCATATGATTTTTGCTGTAATATTTTTGTTTTGAAAAGTCACTGTGACTGATAGAAAAGTGATGGTTTTAGCAACATTTTAACCTGTCTGAATGCTAATAATCATTTTGCGTCGGGGGGCGAAGCCCTGAACCCTCCACCAGGACTTTGTCCTGGACCTACCGGGGCCTGCGGCCCTTGGACCCCTGTTACAAGCCCCCGGCCACGGGGGTGGCGGGCAGGTAAGCTGCTTACCTGCTGCGCGTGACGCCGGCCGCGGCGAAAGCGGACGAGGCGGGGTGTCGGTGCGGTGGGCGCGGTAGTGACCCTGGACGTGCGTCGGACCCTTCTCGCGGATCGCCTCAGCTACGGCTCCCGGTGGGGCCCTCTCGGGGGAAGGGGCCTCGGTCCCGGACCCCGGCGAGGCGTCCCTTCTCCGCTCCGTAAAAGCGTCCATCTCTTTTCTTTTTTTTTCTTCTGTTGTGGCATATGCTGCAGGTGCCTGCTCGTTTTTCGTATGTGGGTAACAACATTTAACTATGTATATATATTTCCCAATTGGTTTAACTGCCACCCGCAAAAAAAAAAAAAAAAAAAAAAAATCTAATTAATCCGCCCGACCCGACCCGCGAGCGGATAAAATCTTATTTTTTTAAATTTCATCCGCCCGATCCGCGGATAATCCGCGGACTCCGCGGTTGTGTCCGCAAACCGCGCATCTCTAATATGTAGTAATGTGGCCAGAAATGGTACTGCAATCACGGTCACAATTCTGTAGTCCCCTCCCACTCTCCATGGCTGAGGTTGCCAGATACGCAGCCAAATCCGAATCCTACTCCAAGGAACTTCAAATAGCAATCAATGCTGTAGGTTTCTCTTGTTTATGCTTCTTGCAAGACAGTTTACCGAGCAATTATGCCACATTTTACTTATTTCCTCAGCGTATCAGCATATTGAGAATGAAATAGGCACTGTATGTCAATGTGTCATTGACCGGGCTAGCATACAAGCATTCGTTGCACAAACATAATAGCTTTGTTAGACAATATCATAGACTGTCTTGGACAATATAGTTTACATACTATTTATTACAAGTTATAAGAAAACGTAACTGCCTGACTTACCTATCAAGGAGGAAATTAGCAAGTTTGACGTCAGATGAAAAAATATTATCCGCCTTCAATCGTCTCCAACTTTCAAAGGCATCCCCGGTACAAATCCTTGTTTTGCTTCTGGCTTCGTCATGAATAAGTTGAGAATTGTACCGACGCCTTTTAGATTTACTAAGGTTTGACATGTTTAGTAACTTTACCAGTGGCAGTAGCTCGACGAAAATGGCGGTGCGTAAGAGGCAACCTGGATGTGACACACTCACGGACTTTCTAATTGGTCAAATTGAAAACAATACCAATATTTCGGGGCTGTAAATCTAATTTTGAAATGAGCATATCCCGGCTGAACTACCGTTATCAGTTATAAAGGGATTCGAAAAGGACATGATTTATTAATGCTTTTTGACATATCAGGGCCATTTAATGATGACTTGACATGAAATTATTACGTATGGCTCCTTTAAGAGACGCAATCCACTTAATACTCGTATAGTACATCAAAGCAGATCAAGTTTGCACGTGTTTTAGTGAACGCAAGCCTCTAGTAAATCAGGCCCTTACCAGTGCTAATAATAACGACGTTAGAGTATAACGGTGTTACTAACGGCGTAATTTTTCCAGTAACAAGTAATCTAATTAATTATCGTTCCTATTCTGATGCGTCATCTATGTTGCTGCTTCTTGATCTTAGCGCTGCTTTCGATACCGTCGATCATAATATTTTATTAGAGCGTATCAAAACACGTATTGGTATGTCAGACTTAGCTTTGTCGTGGTTTAACTCTTATCTTACTGACAGGATGCAATGCGTCTCCCATAATAATGTGACCTCGGACTATGTTAAGGTAACGTGCGGAGTTCCTCAGGGTTCGGTTCTTGGCCCTGCACTCTTTAGTATTTACATGCTGCCGCTAGGCGACATCATACGCAAATACGGTGTTAGCTTTCATTGCTATGCTGATGACACCCAACTCTACATGCCCCTAAAGCTGACCAACACGCCGGATTGTAGTCAGCTGGAGGCGTGTCTTAATGAAATTAAACAATGGATGTCCGCTAACTTCTTGCAACTCAACGCCAAGAAAACGGAAATGCTGATTATCGGTCCTGCTAAACACCGACATTTATTTAATAATACCACCTTAACATTTGACAACCAAACAATTACACAAGGCGAATCAGTAAAGAATCTGGGTATTATCTTCGACCCAACTCTCTCGTTTGAGTCACACATTAAGAGTGTTACTAAAACGGCCTTCTTTCATCTCCGTAATATCGCTAAAATTCGTTCTATTTTATCCACTAGCGACGCTGAGATCATTATTCATGCGTTCGTTACGTCTCGTCTCGACTACTGTAACGTATTATTTTCGGGGCTCCCTATGTCTAGCATTAAAAAATTACAGTTGGTACAAAATGCGGCTGCTAGACTTTTGACAAGAACAAGAAAGTTTGATCATATTACGCCTATACTGGCTCACCTGCACTGGCTTCCTGTGCACTTAAGATGTGACTTTAAGGTTTTACTACTTACGTATAAAATACTACACGGTCTAGCTCCGTCCTATCTTGTCGATTGCATTGTACCATATGTCCCGGCAAGAAATCTGCGTTCAAAGAACTCCGGCTTATTAGTGATTCCCAGAGCCCAAAAAAAGTCTGCGGGCTATAGAGCGTTTTCTATTCGGGCTCCAGTACTATGGAATGCCCTCCCGGTAACAATTAGAGATGCTACCTCAGTAGAAGCATTTAAGTCCCATCTTAAAACTCATTTGTATACTCTAGCCTTTAAATAGCCCCCCTGTTGGACCAGTTGATCTGCCGTTTCTTTTCTTTTCTCCTCTGCTCCCCTTTTCCTTGAGGGGGGGGCACAGGTCCGGTGGCCATGGATGAAGTGCTGGCTGTCCAGAGTCGGGACCCGGGGTGGACCGCTCGCCTGTGCATCGGCAGGGAACATCTCTGCGCTGCTGACCCGTCTCCGCTCGGGATGGTGTCCTGCTGGCCCCACTATGGACTGGACTCTTACTATTATGTTGGATCCACTATGGACTGGACTCTCACAATATTATGTCAGACCCACTCGACATCCATTGCTTTCGGTCTCCCCTAGAGGGGGGGGGGGTTACCCACATATGCGGTCCTCTCCAAGGTTTCTCATAGTCATTCACATTGACGTCCCACTGGGGTGAGTTTTTCCTTGCCCGTATGTGGGCTTTGTACCGAGGATGTCGTTGTGGCTTGTGCAGCCCTTTGAGACACTTGTGATTTAGGGCTATATAAATAAAGATTGATTGATTGATTGATTGATTGATTGATTGTTGCAACGCCATTGCCGTTACTGAGAATGTGAAGTGGTGCTTTACTACAGTTTGGTTGAATGAAGCGCAAAGTGTCAGGTTTCGGCCGCACAACAGAGAGCACGGGTGATGACATTATTATTGGCAGTATCGGAGACATTTGCTGAAAAGGGGACACGATACACTAGAATCATCTTCCCTCTTCGTTGTCCCTCCGTGAGTCCGTGCGCACACAAACACACACACTCTTCCCCTCAGCCCTCAGTGAACCAGTGTTGACGAAAATGTTGACATGAACAAAATCCTATCATATTTAATTTAATGTTGTAGATGGGTGGGACAAATTCAGAATATATCCAATCACAGTTCTTTATTAGCGTCAAATATGAGAGACTTGTTGGAGTTAGCGACAAAGTAGAGCCAATCAGGTGCTTCTCTTTGTCAGATGAGGAAGTTGAAATTCTCTCCAGATACATTTAATTTATAAATAATAAATGATAAATGGGTTATACTTGTATAGCGTTTTTCTACCTTCAAGGTACTCAAAGCGCTTTGACAGTATTTCCACATTCACCCATTCACACACACATTCACACACTGATGGCGGGAGCTGCCATGCAAGGCGCTAACCAGCACCCATCAGGAGCAAGGGTGAAGTGTCTTGCCCAAGGACACAACGGACGTGACTAGGATGGTAGAAGGTGGGGATTGAACCCCAGTAACGAGCAACCTTCCGATTGCTGGCATGGCCACTCTACCAACTTCGCCACGCCGTCCCCCAATTATGAATTATGAATTATGAATTATGCCATCAAGTTCAATCAATCAATCAATCAATGTTTATTTATATAGCCCTAAATCACAAGTGTCTCAAAGGGCTGCACAAGCCACAACGACATCCTCGGTATAGCCCACATAAGGGCAAGGAAAAACTCACCCCAGTGGGACGTCGATGTGAATGACTATGAGAAACCTTGGAGAGGACCGCATATGTGGGTAACCCCCCCCCCCTCTAGGGAGACCGAATGCAATGGATGTCGAGTGGGTCTAACATAATATTGTGAGAGTCCAGTCCATAGTGGATCCAGCATAACAGTAAGAGTCCAGTCCACAGTGGGGTCAGCAGGAAACCATCCCGAGCGGAGACGGGTCAGCAGCGCAGAGATGTTCCCAACCGATATACAGGCAAGCGGTCCACCCCGGGTCCCGACCCCGGACAGCCAGCACCCCATCCATGGCCACCGGATCTGTGTGTCTCCCCTTCCACAAGGGATAGGGGGGAGCAGAGGAGAAAAGAAAAGAAACGGCAGATCAACTGGTCTAAAAAAGGGGGGCTATTCAAAGGCTAGAGTATACAAATGAGTTTTGAGATGGGACTTAAATGTTTCTACTGAGGTAGCATCTCTAACTGTTACCGGGAGGGCATTCCATAGTGCTGGAGCCCGAATAGAAAACGCTCTACAGCCCGCAGACTTTTTTTGGGCTCTGGGAATCACTAATAAGCCGGAGTTCTTTGAACGCAGATTTCTTGCCGGGACATATGGTACAATACAATCGGCAAGATAGGCTGGAGCTAGACCGTGTAGTATTTTATACGTAAGTAGTAAAACCTTAAAGTCGCATCTTAAGTGCACAGGAAGCCAGTGCAGGTGAGCCAGTATAGGCGTAATATGATCAAACTTTCTTGTTCTTGTCAAAAGTCTAGCAGCCGCATTTTGTACCAACTTGTGATGGTTGTATAAAATGTGGATGAAGGATATAGCTGACGAAAGGCAGTCCACTTCTCCAGTTTGGAGTTGGACACACGGTAGCTCATGACCAAATTTAATGAAGAAGACAACAATATTACTACTGTATTCGCATGGTGTGTTGTCCCCTTCACACTTCTGACTGCCCTCTCATTTATGTCTGCCTAGAACCCTGTTGCATTATCAAAAGGAGCTAAAGAAAAAAAAAACTATATTTATGCACATATGCAATTTATTGTCAAAATGTCATCCAGGAACATTTTTAAAAGTTTTCCTTGAATGCATGTGACTTATCTGCCCAAAACTAGCTAACAGTTTTATTTAAAGTTCAGGCTATATTTTGGTATACAGGTGCAGCAAAGTGCACAACTTAAAGGCCAAATGCTCTTTTGAGTCTTTTTTTACCCACGTTTCATTTGTGGTACTGTATTGGGCTTTGTACTTTCAATATTTAATGGTGTTACTTTAAGGACTATTCTAATAATACAGATAACACATTTTTATTTATATAAATATCATATAGCAAACTGTAATCTTGTCATGACTTGGTCCGGGGTGTTTGCTTTTCCAGGATGCAACGGAAAGTTGGCACGGGCGAGACGGGAATTAAGGTACATGGCGGGTTTTAATATATCAATTTAATATATCAAAAAAAAGGGATAAATGAAAGCGCGCACAGTGGCGGATAATAAACTATGAAAAAACAAAAAGATTATAAACATGGAACAAAAACTTACTTGGCTTGGACAAAAAAGGAGCAGCGTGAACATGGCCATGAAACAATGGACAAAGCATAAATGTGGTGTGAGGTCGTCAGAAAGACAAACTGAAAAACACTGAACTTAAATACTACAGACATGATTAACAAAAACAGGTGCGTGACTCAAGACGTGAAACAGGTGCGTGACGTGACAGGTGAAAACTAATGGGTAACTATGGTGACAAGACAAGGGAGTGAAAAGCCAGAAACTAAACAAAACATGACTTAAAACAAAACATGATGATTACACAGACATGACAAATCTATTGAGTTCATAAGAATGCCAAATGTTTTAATGTACTCTATATAGTGTTTTTATTCTTCGATCTGTTCACATAAATATATTTGACATAAAAGATGTTATTAAATGTAACAGCATATAAAAAAAATGAAATGACAAAAATGTATCTGAGTAACTTGTTACTCTTACAATTATAGACCTGTTTCTTTACTTCCACAATTTTCTAAAATCATTGAAAAACTGTTCATTAACAGATTAGAGAGTTTCACAAATAAAAATAGAATACTCGAAGAGAACCAATATGGATACAGAGCTAATGTTTCAACTTCAATGGCTTTCATTGAAATTACAGAAGAAATTACAAATAGTAAAAAATGTGCGGCAGCAGTGTTTATGGATCTAACGAAAGCATTTGACACAATTAATCACAATATTTTAATAAAAAAACTACAACGATATGGCATCAGAGAGTTAGTCTTAAACTGGATAAGAAGTTATCTAACGAACAGGAAACAATACGTGAAGCTAAGCGAACACACTTCTACAACGCTAAATATATCCTGTGGTGTACCTCAGGGATTAATACTAGGACCTAAATGATTAAATCTCTATATAAATGACATTTGTAAAGTTACAAAAGATTTAAAATTAGTATTATTTGCGGATGATACAACAGTGTTTTGTTCAGGAGAGAACACACAGAAGATACTACAAATAATAACAGAAGAAATGAACAAATTAAAAAGATGGTTGGACAAAAACAGACTATCTTTGAATTTCAGTAAAACTAAAATAATGCTATTTGGTAACAGTAGAAGAGAAAGTCAAACACAAATACAAATAGACGGAATAGAAATTGAAAGAGTAAATGATCTCTTGTAAAAAAATAGACAACATAAAGTAGAAAGAAACACGTCAATAATGAATAAAGCAAAATATGTTCTAGACCAAAAATCACTTCATATTCTCTACTGCTCACTAGTGTTACCATATCTGAGTTACTGTGTAGAAATATGAGGAAATCATTACAAAAGTACACTTCATTCATTAACGGTGTTAAAAAAAAAGATCAGTTAGAATAATACATAATGTTAGATATAGAGAACATACAAATCCTTTATTTATTGAATCAAAGATACTGAAATTCTACGACATAGTGAATTTGCAAACAGCTAAAATGATACACAAAGCAAACTATAACCTGCTACCCAAGAATATACAACAATTCTTCTCAAAACAAGAGGAGAAATATAATCTTAGAGAAAAATGTAATTTAAAACATTTGTACAACACTTAAGACCTTCAGTATATCTGTATGTGGAATTCAATTATGGAATGGATTAAGCAAAGCAATCAAACAATGTGATCCACTTCAAGAAACTCTTCAAACTTAAAGTGTTTACAAAGTACAAAGAAGACGAACCATGATAAACATTCTGAATGTATTTCATCCATCCATTCATTCATTCTCAAAATAATCTTACTCATCTCATCATATGAAATATAACTTAAGTCCATCCATCCATCCATCTTCTTCCGCTTATCCGAGGTCGGGTCGCGGGGGCAGCAGCCTAAGCAGGGAAGCCCAGACTTCCCTCTCCCCAGCCACTTCGTCCAGCTCCTCCCGGGGGATCCCGAGGCGTTCCCAGGCCAGCCGGGAGACATAGTCTTCCCAACGTGTCCTGGGTCTTCCCCGTGGCCTCCTACCGGTCGGACATGCCCTAAACACCTTCCTAGGGAGGCGCTCTGGTGGCATCCTGACCAGATGCCCGAACCACCTCATCTGGCTCCTCTCGATGTGGAGGAGCAGCGGCTTTACTTTGAGCTCCCCCCGGATGACAGAGCTTCTCACCCTATCTCTAAGGGAGAGACCCGCCACCCGGCGGAGGAAACTCATTTCGGCCGCTTGTACCCGTGATCTTGTCCTTTCGGTCATAACCCAAAGCTCATGACCATAGGTGAGGATGGGAACGTAGATCGACCGGTAAATTGAGAGCTTTGCCTTCCGGCTCAGCTCCTTCTTCACCACAACGGATCGATACAGCGTCCGCATTACTGAAGACGCCGCACCGATCCGCCTGTCGATCTCACGATCCACTCTTCCCTCACTCGTGAACAAGACTCCGAGGTACTTGAACTCCTCCACTTGGGGCAAGATCTCCTCCCCAACCCGGAGATGGCACTCCACCCTTTTCCGGGCGAGAACCATGGACTCGGACTTGGAGGTGCTGATTCTCATCCCAGTCGCTTCACACTCAGCTGCGAACCGATCCAGTGAGAGCTGAAGATCCTGGCCAGATGAAGCCATCAGGACCAAATCATCTGCAAAAAGCAGAGACCTAATCCTGCAGCCACCAAACCGGATCCCCTCAACGCCTTGACTGCGCCTAGAAATTCTGTCCATAAAAGTTATGAACAGAATCGGTGACAAAGGGCAGCCTTGGCGGAGTCCAACCCTCACCAGAAACGTGTCCGACTTACTGCCGGCAATGCGAACCAAGCTCTGACACTGATCATACAGGGAGCGGACCGCCACAATCAGACAGTCCGAAACCCCATACTCTCTGAGCACTCCCCACAGGACTTCCCGAGGGACACGGTCGAATGCCTTCTCTAAGTCCACAAAGCACATGTAGACTGGTTGGGCAAACTCCCATGCACCCTCAAGGACCCTGCCGAGAGTATAGAGCTGGTCCACAGTTCCACGACCAGTAACTTAAGTCACCAATTATTATTTATTTATTTATTTTTATTGTGATTACTTATGGAGTATATTGTGAATAAATTGAGAACAGGAAGTGAACAAAAGTTTTAGCAACTGTTATGTAAAAGAAAAGGGGTAGGATTAAATAAGCTCTGCTTCTTCCTACTGCTTTTCGAACATGTTGAAAAGAGAAACTGGAAATTGTGACGTATCATGTTGTATGCATGCATGTTCGAAATAAACTCAAACTCAACTCAACTCAACAATGAGGTAACTGAGTTACTAACTCACTTACTTTTTGGGAGAAGTCATTTGTAAGTATAACTAATTACTTTTTTAAGGCAAGATGACCAACACTGGCCCTTACTGTATATTTATTAACCCCGGCAAATGAAATGAAATGTAAAATAAAGCTAAAAGTGAGTCTCCCCTGTGCGTCTTTCTGTGGTGCCGCCAATGCTTCCCCTTTTAATAGTTAGGTTCTCAGTGTGCATTTAGTTATACCCAGTGGCACCGTCGTCTTTTGTTTTGTTATTAAAATTCCTGTTATTTTTGTTCTTGTGAACCTTCCTGCTCTGCGTAAGCTAAGTTATAAATAAATACTTTATTTTCTGTACAAGCTGCCTCTGTCTTTGTATTTTACGTTCCACACCTAACTGAACATGACAAGTGAACCACTTTGCTGTAATGGATTGGCATCATTCAATGCCCGCAAGATCCCCCTGCTCAAGAAGACACATATGTAGGCATTAGAGATGCGCGGATAGGCAATTATTTCATCCGCAACCGCGTCAGAAAGTCGTCAACCATCCGCCATCCACCCGATGTAACGTTTGATCAGGACTGCACCCGCCCGCCATCCGCCCGTTGTTATATATCTAATATTAATAAAAAAAAAAAAAAAGGGTGAAAACTACGCGAATTGCACCTTGTGCAGACAAGATTTTTCGATCGGACACGGAGGAATTAGCGATGTAAAAGACCACGTTGGGACAAAAAAACACAAGTCTAATGCCGTTGCTAGCGATACAAGTGGAAAACATTCAACGTTTTTCGTCGCCCAAACAGATTCTTTGGATGTGATAAGTGCTGAAGTTTTATTTACGGAGGCAATAATTGAGCATGGACTTCCAATCGCACTGGCTGATCACATGGGACAGTTAATAATGTAATGCAACCTTTAAAAATCATTACGCGGTGATCGCGATCCCAAAAATAAACTTTTCTTGCATGATAATGTCAAGAAAAATTCGCTTTATATTACTATAGAGTCCTTTTAACGAATGAGTTTGATGGTTTATCACAAACCTTAAATTAAAGAAGTCCTTTGTTCTCCTGCACCATGCATGCGCAATCCTGTCGGCTGTATTTCACAGCACGACATACTGTTAAAAGTGTTTATACTATTTATACTTTCAATTAACAAATTGAAGTCTTGTGAAAGGTTGACAGGATAACTGGCATTAACTGTCAAAATAATTTCAAACTATTGAAGTTAGCTTACAGAATAAACATGTCAATCAACCCATATGATTTTTGCTGTAATATTTTTGTTTTGAAAAGTCACTGTGACTGATAGAAAAGTGATGGTTTTAGCAACATTTTAACCTGTCTGAATGCTAATAATCATTTTGCGTCGGGGGGCGAAGCCCTGAACCCTCCACCAGGACTTTGTCCTGGACCTACCGGGGCCTGCGGCCCTTGGACCCCTGTTACGAGCCCCCGGCCACGGGGGTGGCGGGCAGGTAAGCTGCTTACCTGCTGCGCGTGACGCCGGCCGCGGCAAAAGCGGACGAGGCGGGGTGTCGGTGCGGTGGGCGCGGTAGTGAGCCTGGACGTGCGTCGGGCCCTTCTCGCGGATCGCCTCAGCTACGGCTCCCGGTGGGGCCCTCTCGGGGGAAGGGGCCTCGGTCCCGGACCCCGGCGAGGCGTCCCTTCTCCGCTCCGTAAAAGTGTCCATCTCTTTTCTTTTTTTTTCTTCTGTTGTGGCATATGCTGCAGGTGCCTGCTCGTTTTTCGTATGTGGGTAACAACATTTAACTATGTATATATATTTCCCAATTGGTTTAACTGCCACCCGCAAAAAATAAAAATAAAAAAATAAAAAAAAATATCTAATTAATCCGCCCGACCCGACCCGCGAGCGGATAAAATCTTATTTTTTAAAATTTCATCCGCCCGATCCGCGGATAATCCGCGGACTCCGCGGTTGTGTCCGCAAACCGCGCATCTCTAGTAGGCATGTCTAAACATTGCTGATCCACATCTTAATGAATCTGACAAAGCTTAGAAAAATGAGATTTTAACAGGTTTTTAGGCAGGGAACTGTTGGGAATACTCTCAAATGGAGGTGGAAACATTCTGCTTTGAGATTGTTTCTCTGACCAATATCTCTCCTGAAAGTAAGGATGCACGTTTTTGTCCAAAACTAAAATCTGTATTTTTTCCCCCTGAAAACTCAGTTTTCAATTGTGATATGGATTGCTTCGTAAAAACTAAAAACGATAATAGAGGGGTGGGGGTTTTGGATATCATTTTGTAATTTGTAACGGAATAGACTAATAAAAACTTTAAAAAAAGATTATACGTATATTTTTAAAGACAAATCTTTGTGTTTGTATCCATTATTTTTATCAACATTTCATCTTTTTCTCATTAGATTATACCTTTTTGCTGTATGTTTCCCCTGATTTTATAATCATTCTCTCTCTGTTCAAATAAACCTACCTACCTAAAAAGAAGTTTGGACTGTTGGACATATCTTTGTAAAGCAGGTAATCATTGCTATGCTGATGACACCCAACTCTACATGCCCCTAAAGCTGACCAACACGCCGGATTGTAGTCAGCTGGAGGCGTGTCTTAATGAAATTAAACAATGGATGTCCGCTAACTTCTTGCAACTCAACACTAAGAAAACGGAAATGCTGATTATCGGTCCTGCTAAACACCGCGTTCGTTACGTCTCGTCTCGATTACTGTAATGTATTATTTTCGGGTCTCCCTATGTCTAGCATTAAAAGATTACAGTTGGTACAAAATGCGGCTGCTAGACTTTTGACAAGAACAAGAAAGTTTGATCATATTACGCCTATACTGGCTCACCTGCACTGGCTTCCTGTGCACTTAAGATGCGACTTTAAGGTTTTACTACTTACGTATAAAATACTACACGGTCTAGCTCCAGCCTATCTTACCGATTGTATTGTACCATATGTCCCGGCAAGAAATCTGCGTTCAAAGAACTCCGGCTTATTAGTGATTCCCAGAGCCCAAAAAAAGTCTGCGGGCTGTAGAGCGTTTTCTATTCGGGCTCCAGCACTATGGAATGCCCTCCCGGTAACAGTTAGAGATGCTACCTCAGTAGAAACATTTAAGTCCCATCTCAAAACTCATTTGTATACTCTAGCCTTTGAATAGCCCCCCTTTTTTAGACCAGTTGATCTGCCGTTTCTTTTCTTTTCTCCTCTGTTCCCCCCTATCCCTTGTGGAAGGGGAGACACACAGATCCGGTGGCCATGGATGGGGTGCTGGCTGTCCGGGGTCGGGACCCGGGGTGAACCGCTCGCCTGTATATCGGTTGGGAACATCTCTGCGCTGCTGACCCGTCTCCGCTCGGGATGGTTTCCTGCTGACCCCACTGTGGACTGGACTCTTACTGTTATGCTGGATCCACTATGGACTGGACTCTCACAATATTATGTTAGACCCACTCGACATCCATTGCATTCGGTCTCCCTAGAGGGGGGGGGTTACCCACATATGCGGTCCTCTCCAAGGTTTCTCATAGTCATTCACATCGACGTCCCACTGGGGTGAGTTTTTCCTTGCCCTTATGTGGGCTCTGTACCGAGGATGTCGTTGTGGCTTGTGCAGCCCTTTGAGACACTTGTGATTTAGGGCTATATAAATAAACATTGATTGATTGATTGATTGAAACTTAGAAAATCAAGTGCTTATTTAGCCCAATTTTGCCAGTTATATGTTGTCGTCTTTACATTTGAATGAAACTTTGCAACTTGGAAACAAAACATCCGAATTGTGTCGTGGAGTAGCAACTCTTCCTCACAACATTTGAAGGCTCATCAACTCATGCGCCAAACCTCATCTGAGTAAACATTTAAAGGGGCCCTTATGCAAAACCAATTTTTTCTTTGATGTGTACACATTTTTGTGTATTTAAGATCCACATAAGTCAATATATTTTGTAATCATAACCATGGAGGCATGGCGGAGATATTTATGAAACAATCTTGTCTTCTTCCAAACTTGCTCCAAATGAACCGTTTGGAATATGAGACGAATGTGACCTATTTTGCCTTAGTCATGTCAGTGAATATCCCCTTAAGTTAGACATTTACCCAAAGAGCTTTGCGAAAGTCTGACATTTTTATCCAATTGTAAACCAAAGTTGTAGTCAATAATTTCCTTTTTTTTCTCCATCTTATTGTTGTGGGGCAGACTGACTCATACATGCACGTGTACCGTATTTTCCGCACCATTAGCCGCACCTAAAAACCACAAATTTACTCAAAAGCTGACAGTGCGGCTTTTAACCCGGTGCGCTTTATATATGGATTAATATTAAGATTCATTTTCATAAAGTTTCGGTCTCGTAACTACGGTAAACAGCCGCCATCTTTTTTCCCGGTAGAACAGGAAGCGCTTCTTCTTCTACGCAAGCAACCGCCAAGGTAAGCACCCGCCCCCATAGAACAGGAAGCGCTTCTTCTTCTACTGTAAGCAACCACCCGCCCGCGTAGAAGAAGAAAAAGCGCGCGGATATTACCGTACGTTTCATTTCCTGTTTACATCTGTAAAGACCACAAAATGGCTCCTACTAAGCGACAAGGATCCGGTTCATGAAAAGACGCAATCTCTCCATCCGCACACGGATTTACTATTTCACAGCAACTGATATTCCTGTGAACCGCACTGTGGATACTGTGGATACAACGGGAGCACGTACGGTGAATATTCGCACCACAGGGAATGAGAAGTCGTCCTTCACTGTGGTTCTAGCTTGCCATGCTAATGGCCTGAAACTTCCACCCATGGTGATATTCAAAAGGAAGACCTTGCCAAAAGAGACCTTTCCAGCCGGCGTCATCATAAAAGCTAACTCGAAGGGATGGATGGATGAAGAAAAGATGAGCGAGTGGTTAAGGGAAGTTTACGCGAAGAGGCCGGGTGGCTTTTTTCACACAGCTCCGTCCATGTTGATATACGACTCTATGCGCGCCCACATCACAGATGGTGTCAAAAAACAAGTGAAGCACACAAACACAACACTCGCCGTCATTCCGGGTGGATTAACCAAAGAACTCCAACCGCTGGATATTGGTGTCAACAGGGCATTCAAATCACGACTGCGAACGGCGTGGGAACAATGGATGACCGAAGGCGAACACACCTTCACTAAGACAGGCAGACAGCGCCGGACGACATACGCCAACATCTGCCAGTGGATCGTAAATGCCTGGGCAGATATTTCGGTCACAACTGTGGTCCGAGCTTTCCGGAAGGCAGGATTCACAGAACTGCTGAACAGTGACACTGACTCCGATGACTTCGACGAGACGGAACCGGCCATTTTGGATCCCACATTTGCCCAACTTTTCAATTCGGACACCGAAGACGAAGAATTCGAAGGATTTACGAATGAAGAATAACTTCAGAAGGTGAGCGCTATGTTTATTTTGTGTGTTGTGACATTAACGTTCGAGCAACATTATGTTGCTATTGCTCTGCACTATTTTGAATTTTACTATGTTTGTGATTGCACATTTGCGTACATTTTGGGACAGAGTTGTTAGAACGCTGGTTTTTAATATATTATTAAAGTTTGACTGACCTATCTGACTGTTTTTTTGACATTCCCTTTAGCGCAGCGTAGGCGCGGCTTATAGTCCGGGGCGGCTTATAGGTGGACAAAGTTTTGAAATATGCCATTCATTGAAGGTGCGGCTAATAATCCGGTGCGCCTTATAGTGCGGAAAATACGGTATACCGTATTTTCCGCACTATAAGGCGCACCGGATTATTAGCCGCACCTTCTATGAATTACATATTTCATAATTTTGTCCACCAATAAGCCGCCCCGGACTAAAAGCCGCGCCTACGCTGCGCTAAAGTGAATGTCAAAAAAACGCTGCGCTAAAGTGAATGTCAAAAAAACAGTCAGATAGTTCAGTCAAACTTTAATAATATATTGAAAACCAGCGTTCTAACAACTCTGTCCCAAAATGTACGCAAATGTGCAATCACAAACATAGTAAAATTCAAAATGGTGTAGAGCAATAAATAGCAACATAATGTTGCTCGAACGTTAATGTCACAACACACAAAATAAACATAGCGCTCACCTTCTGAAGTTATTCTTCATTCGTAAATCCTTCGAATTCTTCGTCTTCGGTGTCCGAATTGAAAAGTTGCGCGAGCGTGGGATCCAAAAATGGCCGGCTCCGCCTCGTCGAAGTCATCGGATTCAGTGTCGCTGTTGTTGTGCAGCAGTTCTGTGAATCCTGCCTTCCGGAAAGCTCGGACCACAGTTGTGACCGAAATATCTGCCCAGGCATTTACGATCCACTGGCAGATGTTGGCGTATGTCGACCGGCGCTATCTGCCCGTCTTAGTGAAGGTGTGTTCGCCTTCGGAGCTGTGTGAAAAAAGCCACCCGGCCTCTTCGCGTAAACTTCCCTTAACCACTCGCTCATCTTTTCTTCATCCATCCATCCCTTCGAGTTAGCTTTTATGATGACGCCGGCTGGAAAGGTCTCTTTTGGCAAGGTCTTCCTTTTGAATGTCACCCTGGGTGGAAGTTAGCATGGCAAGCTAGAACCACAGTGAAGGATGACTCCTCATTCTCTGTGGTGCGAATATTCACCGTACGTGCTCCCGTTCCACAGTGCGGTTCACAGGAATATCAGTTGCTGTG
This sequence comes from Nerophis lumbriciformis, assembly GCF_033978685.3. Taxonomy (NCBI): domain Eukaryota; kingdom Metazoa; phylum Chordata; class Actinopteri; order Syngnathiformes; family Syngnathidae; genus Nerophis; species Nerophis lumbriciformis. Next base: position 37,110,825 of record NC_084562.2, read on the forward strand.
AAATACGGTAGTAATCCGTGTGCGGATGGAGAGATTGCGTCTTTTTATGAACCGGATCCTTGTCCTTTGTAGGAGCCATTTTGTGGTCTTTACAGATGTAAACAGGAAATGAAACGTACGGTGATATCCGCGCGTTTTTTCTTCTTCTTCCGGGGGCGGGTGAAGCGCTTCCTGTTCTATGGGGGCGGGTGAAGCGCTTCCTGTTCTATGGGGGCGGGTGCTTTCCTTGGCGGTTGCTTGCGTAGAAGAAGAAGCGCTTCCTGTTCTACCGGGAAAAAAGATGGCGGCTGTTTACCGAAGTTGCGAGACCGAAACTTTATGAAAATGAATCGTAATAAAGCGCACCGGGTTATTAGGCGCACTGTCAGCTTTTGAGAAAAATTGTGGTTTTTAGGTGCGCCTTATAGTGCGGAAAATACGGTATACTAAAATCTTTCGCTGTTGCCATTTCTGATATAAAGTAGCATGTAGTTCCCACGCTAAATCTGTCACACCTGGGTGAAGTCTTGTCTGGGTTTCGTCTGGTTTCATGTTGTCTTGTCATTTCCTGTTTTATTTTGAAAGGTCAACTCTCCCTCTGGTTTCAGGTCACTTGCCTTTCCTCCCGTTTCACTGGTCTGATGTCTCTCCTGATTGCCTGATTGTGCCCACCTGTGTCACCCTCCCTCATGTGTATAAATGTCTCTTCTTCCTCTTGTCTTGTGCCAGAGTATATCGTCTCGCTACATACCTCCAACCTTGTCCACAGCCTTGTCCACAGCCTTGATAAGTATTGTCTCGCTTTATTTATTGATTTCTTTGTTTCCTCTGAGAGAGTGATTTTCTTTTGCTAAAGTTTTTTCGGTCAAGTCTTTTTGTATCAATTTTCTTACTGCCTTGTCTTCCTTTTTTTCCCTCCTTCTGGAGCGCTTTTAGTTTGCAAGCTTCTCGACTTCTTTTCATGAGTGAAATTATCTTTTTGTAGATTATCATAGATTGTTGTTTTTTTGTTATTAGACTTATATAGAAATTTTGCTATTGCCCTTTTCCTCCTTATGGAGTGATTTTCTGTTTATTGCCTTATGTCCTATGCTACACATCCTCTAGTTACTCAAGTATATCATAGATATATTTTGTAGCCACTTTGTTTAATCACTCTGTCCAGGAGATAGCAAAGAAAACTAATTAAATAAAGTCTGAGTCAATTGTCTCTCTTCTGCATCTGAGTCCTCATTTTTGCCAAGACATAACAAAATCAGCCATATACGTTTTATTGTTGGACGTTAGTAAATAGTAATGTTACTGTAGTCTAAGTAAAAATGTGTTTTATACACGCTACATTGACAGCAATAACGTCTGTGATTCAATCAATCAATCAATCAATGTTTATTTATATAGCCCTAAATCACAAGTGTCTCAAAGGGCTGCACAAGCCACAACGACATTCTCGGTACAGAGCCCACATAAGGGCAAGGAAAAACTCACCCCAGTGGGACGTCGGTGTGAATGACTATGAGAAACCTTGGAGAGGACCGCATATGTGGGTAACCCCCCGCCCCCCTCTTGGGGAGACCGAAAGCAATGAATGTCGAGTGGGTCTGACATAATATTGTGAAGTCCAGTCCATAGTGGATCCAACACAACAGTGAGAGTCCAGTCTAAAGTGGGGCCAGCAGGAAACCATCCCGAGCGGAGACGGGTCAGCAGCGCAGAGTTGTCCCCAACCGATGCAAAGGCAAGCGGTCCACCCCGGGTCCTGACTCTGGACAGCCAGCGGACCTGTGTAACTCCCCCACCACAAGGGAGGGGGCGCAGAGGAGAAAAGAAAAGAAACGGCAGATCAACTGGTCTCAAAAAGGGGGTCTATTTAAAGGCTAGAGTATACAAATGAGTTATAAGATGGGACTTAAATGCTTCTACTGAGGTAGCATCTCTAATTGTTACCGGGAGGGCATTCCATAGTACTGGAGCCCAAATAGAAAACGCTCTTTAGCCCGCAGACCTTTTTTGGGCTATGGGAATCACTAATAAGCCGGAGTTCTTTGAACGCAGATTTCTTGCCGGGACATATGGTACAATACAATCGGCAAGATAGGCTGGAGCTAGACCGTGTAGTATTTTATACGTAAGTAGTAAAACCTTAAAGTCACATCTTGAGTGCACAGGAAACCAGTGCAGGTGAGCCAGTATAGGCCTAATATGATCAAACTTTGTTGTTCTTGTCAAAAGTCTAGCAGCCGCATTTTGTACCAACTGTAATCTTTTAATGCTAGACATAGGGAGACCCGAAAATAATACATTACAGTAATCGAGACGAGACGTAACGAACGCATGAATAATGATCTCAGCGATCTGGAGCAAATTTTAGCGATATTACGGAGATCAAAGAAGGCAGTTTTAGTAACACTCTTAATGTGTGACTCAAACGAGAGAGTTGGGTATGACGAGAATTTTCAGATTGTTTGCTTGGTGCTGCGATAAACTGAACGCATCATAATTTGCCACCTCAGTAGAATGCATGTCCACCTCTGACACAGTCGCAACAGAAAAAATATTATGTGAGTTGTGTATTATTCTAAGAGAATTGTTATGCGTACAGGGATTATCCAGCCTGGCGCTGGCTATTTCTAGCTTAACTGACTCCTCACCCGGACAAGCAGACTCTGTAATTGCCTGTGACCGGGCTTGCTCTAGTGTAGTTAGTCAAGTGTGACTCAAAGAGTAGTCTATGTTCCAAGACAGGATGATGGCGCCTTCCTGGTTAGGGTGAAGGCCGTCTCTCATCAGCAAGCCTGGTTTGCCCCAGAAAGAGGGCCAATAATCAATAAACGTTAGTCCCTGTTGTCTACAGAAGCTAGCCAGCCACTTGTTAAGCGAGACTAATCTGCTATATCTCTCATCATTGCCTCTCGCAGGCAGGGGGCCAGATACAAGTACTCGATGCCTGGACATCTTTCTAGCGAGATCACAAGTCCTGGCTATGTTCTTCTTTGTCTCATCCTAGTGTCATTGGAGCCAACGTGTACAACTTTATTTGCATAACTAGTGGTAAAACTTGCTGGTAGACGGCTGCGTTGACCCTGGATCTCAGGAAACAGAGTGGACCGACACCAGCAGATGACATGGCACCCCAAACCATCACTGATGGTGGAAACTTTACACTAGACTTCAGGCAACGTGGATCCTGTGCCTCTCCTGTCTTCCTCCAGACTCTGGGACCTCGATTTCCAAAGGAAATGCAAAATTTGCATGGTTGGCTGATGGTTTGGGGTGCCATGTCATCGGCTGGTGTCGGTCCACTCTGTTTCCTGAGATCCAGGGTCAACGCAGCCGTCTACCAGCAAGTTTTAGAGCACTTCATGCTTCCTGCTGCTGACCTGCTCTATGGAGATGGAGATTTCAAGTTCCAACAGGACTTGGCGCCTGCACACAGCGCAAAATCTACCCGTGCCTGGTTCACGGACCATGGTATTTCTGTTCTAAATTGGCCCGCCAACTCCCCTGACCTTAGCCCCATAGAAAATCTGTGGGGTATTGTGAAAAGGAAGATGCAGAATGCCAGACCCAAAAACGCAGAAGAGTTGAAGGCCACTATCAGAGCAACCTGGGCTCTCATAACACCTGAGCAGTGCCAGAAACTCATCGACTCCATGCCACGCCGCATTAACGCAGTAATTGAGGCAAAAGGAGCTCCAACCAAGTATTGAGTATTGTACATGCTCATATTTTTCATTTTCATACTTTTCAGTTGGCCAACATTTCTAAAAATCCCTTTTTTGTATTAGCCTTAAGTAATATTCTAATTTTGTGACACACGGAATTTTGGATTTTCATTTGTTGCCACTTCAAATCATCAAAATTAAATGAAATAAACATTTGAATGCATCAGTCTGTGTGCAATGAATAAATATAATGTACAAGTTACACCTTTTGAATGCAATTACTGAAATAAATCAAGTTTTTCAAAATATTCTAATTTACTGGCTTTTACCTGTATATTTATGACACCCTTGAGGAAGCAAAATGAAATGTTATGGAACATATTCAGAATGAAGTCTGGAAAAAATCATTTTGGAAAAGATGAGAGTGGCTCACTAAATGTCCAAGGGAGTCTTTTTTTACTCACTCAAGGACGTTGGTGTTTTTTGCCATTTTTCCCCTTAAGTTCAATGACTCAGCGCTTCACTGAAGGAGCTTAACTGGTGGTTGTAAAGCTTAATGTGCTCATTAAAGCCAATGCGCTGAGAGTCCATCAAAATGACCACATTAGCCAGGGCTGAACTGCAAGTAAACTCTTTGAAACCCTCACTTACAGAACTACTGTACTATTTACAGTACACAGCAGGAGGGACGCTGACAACAAAATATGGTTCATACAATAAAAGACCAAATTAAGGCTTTTTTTCTTTTGCATTATGATGGCTGTAATTTAAAAATCCCTGACATTTCTTGAATTAATTGATGGATCATGAAAAAAAATATTAATTAAAAATGAGGGGGCTAAATGATCCATAATAACCAAAAAATGTTTCTCATTATTTGAAATTACAAATGTACTATGAATTGAACAAAATAAAATATATTAATTCACAATAATTTAAACATTAACATTAATTGAGTCCGCTCCCTGTATGATCAGTGTCAGAGCTTGGTTCGCATTGCCGGCAGTAAGTCGGACACGTTTCCGGTGAGGGTTGGACTCCGCCAAGGCTGCCCTTTGTCACCGATTCTGTTCATAACTTTTATGGACAGAATTTCTAGGCGCAATCAAGGCGTTGAGGGGATCCGGTTTGGTGGCTGCAGGATTAGGTCTCTGCTTTTTGCAGATGATTTGGTCCTGATGGCTTCATCTGGCCAGGATCTTCAGCTCTCACTGGATCGGTTCGCAGCTGAGTGTGAAGCGACTGGGATGAGAATCAGCACCTCCAAGTCCGAGTCCATGGTTCTCGCCCGGAAAAGGGTGGAGTGCCATCTCCGGGTTGGGGAGGAGATCTTGCCCCAAGTGGAGGAGTTCAAGGACCTCGGAGTCTTGTTCACGAGTGAGGGAAGAGTGGATCGTGAGATCGACAGGCGGGTCGGTGCGGCGTCTTCAGTAATGCGGACGCTGTATCGATCCGTTGTGGTGAAGAAGGAGCTGAGCCGGAAGGCAAAGCTCTCAATTTACCGGTTGATCTACGTTCCCATCCTCACCTATGGTCATGAGCTTTGGGTTAGGACCGAAAGGACAAGATCACGGGTACAAGCGGCCGAAATGAGTTTCCTCCGCCGGGTGGCGGGGCTCTCCCTTAGAGATAGGGTGAGAAGCTCTGTCATCCGGGGGGAGCTCAAAGTAAAGCCGCTGCTCCTCCGCATCGAGAGGAGCCAGATGAGGTGGTTCGGGCATCTGGTCAGGATGCCACCCGAGCGCCTCCCTAAGGAGGTGTTTAGGGCATGTCCGACCGGTAGGAGGCCACGAGGAAGACCCAGGACACGTTGGGAAGACTATGTCTCCCGGCTGGCCTGGGAACGCCTCGGGATCCCCCGGGAGGAGCTGGACGAAGTGGCTGGGGAGAGGGAAGTCTGGGCTTCCCTGCTTAGGCTGCTGCCCCCGCGACCCGACCTCGGATAAGCGGAAGAAGATGGATGGATGGATGGATGAGTGGCATTTTAGCATGTTTGCTACAGTAACAATTACATCACATCAGGTTTTCCATATTAATTTCAAAAGGGAACTACATTGTGTCTGTCATTTACAATCATTATGTAAGACAAGCACACATATTTTTCATTCCTAACTAGTAAATACATGTCTCCTTACAAGGGAGCCTATAGGAACCGCTCAATTTTGCCCATAAAGCACTTTAAAAAAAACTTCCAACAAGGTTTTATATACACGCTGTAAGTATATATGTAATGTAGTAACAGACACATTTATAACAACATGCAATATTTATGTATGTTGCTTAACACGGCGGCGCATTAATTTTTATTGACACATCACAACGTTCACTTTTTCCTTTAACTACAACACTGACTACAACTCACGCAGACTTCATGAGAGCCAACAAACATTTAAAAATATCACCCACTGTACAATGTCTGCTCTCATTGGGATGCCGACTGTTAGGATGTTGACATATTTCCGTTTAGATGAAGAATGACTCATAATCCTCACAACAGGTTAAAGACAAAAGGATGGGGGCAAACCAGCGTCTTTCTTGCGTTGTTTTGTCACCATATAAGTTGGTTGTCAAAGTTGACCAACTTATCAGTTTATGTCCACGTTATTTTACTATCAAGATGAAAGGCATGATTTATAATCTACAATTACGTTTCACAAAGTCCGAGTGGAAAAAGCAGCTCACCAGCTCAAGCCGCTAAATGTAGGTCATTAACGTTTGCGCTTATAATAACAAGATCTCTAATACTTGGTTAATATTCAAGTCACAAAATGTAACTAGAGTAGTGTTGGCACTTTTTGCAATAAAAATAAAAAAGTTCTTGTCTCTCATAACAATTGTAAATTATAGACAAAATTCCCCCCCAAAATGCAGTTCCCCTTTAAAGGGGTCATATTATGATTTGTTTTTTTCCAATTAAACCCTTCCCTGTGGTCTACATAACATGTAATGGTGGTTCTTTAGTCAAACTTTTGCATACATTACATTTTACAGACCATCTTCAAGCTGCTTTCTGACTGTCTCTTCAAATTGCGCCGTATTGTGGAAGGTCTTATTTACGTGCATCCACTTCGACAGCTTCTTCTCACCATCATCCATTGTTGTCGTTTTTAGTGCTTCCATAGCAAGTCTACTGACAGATATAAGTTAGAACTATACACACGTTTGTATTAGAAATGGCAACAGCAGAGGATGCATGTGCATGTACGAGCCAGTCTGCACCACAACAAGAGGACAGTGAAAAAGAAGGAGTTTATTGACTACATCACTGTAATGATGGACTCGCAAAGCGCTAGGGTTGTACGGTATACCGGTACTAGTATAGCATTGCGGTACTAATGAATCAAAACGGTACTATACTCTGTTTGAAAATACCGGTTCCCAATTTTTTTATTTTTTTTACGGGCATGACGGCGCACCGTCACATCATGACATTGCTGGTTTTACGAGCAGAGGAGCATGTTCGGCAGCTCACAATTACGGAGTACTTACAAACCCCGTTTCCATATGAGTTGGGAAATTGTGTTAGATGTAAATATAAACGGAATACAATGATTTGCAAATCCTTTTCAACCCATATTCAATTGAATGCACTACAAAAACAAGATATTTGATTCAAACTCATAAACTTTATTTTTTTTGCAAATAATAATTAACTTAAAATTTCATGGCTGCAACACGTGCCAAAGTAGTTGGGAAAGGGCATGTTCACCACTGTGAAGGTCCAGGCAAACTGTGGCAGGGTTGATCCTGGATTTGACTGTATAAGGTCCAACGAAACGTGGTACTAGCTTCTGAGAGGAGATCGAGAGGTGGAGGTCCTTGGCCCATAGCAGCACCTGGTAGTCGGGAGCCGGGATGCGCCGCCGGTTGGCCGGCCCTCCACACCAAATGAAGGAGGTTGAAATCCTTGCCAGAATTCAAAAGGAGACATACCAGAAGCTGCGCAGGTCATGGAGTTACTCCACCCATGGAATAAACTTGCACCAGGAGTTGGACTGTTGAGCAGCCATACAGCGCAACATGGTCTCCAGCCCCTGGTTGGCCCTTTCCGGAGGGAGTGATGATACCAGAGGCTAGAGAGTCTGTGATGTAGTTTGACATGGCTTTCTTTTCGGGTAAGGAGAGGTTGTAGAGGCGGCCCGAAGGTAGTTCAGCGTCGGGCACGAGGTCGATGGCACAAACGTAGGGTATATGTGGTGGTAGGGATAGTGCCTGCGCCTTACTGAATACTGCAGCAAGATCATGGTAGACCGTAGGAACTCCAGATAGGTCCGATGGGAATGAACTGAGCAGTTAGCATGGCATGCTGTGCTCCAGGCTAGGATCCTGCCTGAGATCCAGGAAATCTGGGGGTCGTGCTGTTGAAGCCTTGAGCGGCCGAGGACAAGAGGAGCGACGGGGGTTTTGAGGATCAACAAGCTGATTTGCTCCATGTGGTTACCTGACAGAGTTAGAGTGACCAGTGCTGTACGGTGGGTGATGGGTCCCAGGGAATGCCCATCCAAGGCCTGAGCTGGTAAGGATTTGTCCAGGGGCAGAAGCTCAATCCCGGCTTGACAGGCAAAATCACAGTCCATGAAGCTCTCATCTGCTCCAGAGTCCAAATATGCTCCCACCTTCAGACTCTTCGACTTCCAAGATAATGTTGCGGGGAAGAGAATGCCAAGATCACTGTGACCCTGGGGAAATGTGGTGTGGCTCACTAGTACTCCCCTTACTAGTGAGCCTGATCTTTTGGTCGTGTGGGGCAGGTCTGGATCACGTGACCCGCACAGCCACAATAGAGGCAGAGGCGCTGCCGGAACCTCCTCTCCCGTTCCTCCGCGGCAAATCATGTCCTGCCCAACTGCATGGGTTCCACCCCTCTGGTAGGTGTGGGAAAACCCCCAGACTGGTCCGCCAAGTGGGCACCCTCAGCCCGATCTCTGGCAGCAGTAGGGGAGTAGGAATCGGTCCGAGTCTCCCACGCCGGCCGTCTGGTCCTCTCGCGGGCTGCGAGTCTTCGTTCCGCTGCCCGTTCCTTGAGCCCCTGGTCCATGAGCAGGGCCAACTGGATGGGGTCATGGTGTATGGCTGGTCGGTCTTGCAACAATCTGTCCTTGATATCTTCTGAGAGGCCCCGACAGTTGGCGCTCAACAAGGCCTTATTATCCCACCCGCTGTCGGCGACAAGGGTGCGGAACTCAAGGGTGTAGTCTGCAACAGAACGAGAGCCTTGCTAGAGGGAGTGAAGACGCGAGGCGTCGTCTCCTCCATCGGCGGGGTGATCAAAAACTGCCCGGAACTCAGAACAAAAAGCGGCAAAGTCTGTGCTGAGACCGAGGTGGCAGTCAACAGCTGCCGTGGCCCACCGGAGAGCCCTTCCGGTCAACAGTGAAAAAATTAAAGCTATCTTGGCCCTGTCAGAAGTGTAACGGGAGGGCTGGTGACGAAAAACCATGTCGCACTGGACCAGGAAGCCACGACAAAGCTCAAAATCCCCTTCAAAGGCTCTGGGACTAGCGATCTTCGGCTCGCAGGATGAAGGGGGCAGCAAAGGGGCTGCAGCGGGCGCAGGCGGCTCGATCGAGCGGCGGCGGAGCGTAAGAGCCCTGGGAAATCAAGTCCAGTCGAGCCAACAAGTTAGCAAAAGCAGCATCCAGTTTGTGCTCCAGTACGCAAAAACACTCTTGGTGCTGCTGGAGTGCCATGTGCATGACCGCGACACTGGGGATGGGGGAGGCTCGGGAGGTGAGTGGGGTACGCGTCATGTCTTTGCCGTCTGGTTCTGTCATGGCCCGAACGTACTGTGACGGCACAGCGGGAGAAGAAGACGGCAGAGAGGTGATGACGTCGTTAGCTGTCAGCATGTTTAATGACAGCTTAGTGTGTAAGTGTGGTGTGTAATTAAACCTAAGAGACATAGTGTGACTAAATGTGAGACTTATCTGAGCGTGGTTGCGGGTGCATGTTGAGATCCAGGTGGAAGTCCAATAAGGGCAAGGCAGGCTCAAGCGTCAGAGGGCAGGCGGATGGTCGAGAACAGAATCGTGGCATCGTGATCAGTGGGCAGGCGTGAGGTCGAAGTCCAGGAAGGCAAGAGGGACTCCACAGGAGGTCCAAGATGACGAGACACACAACTCAACGACAAGGAAGGATGGCAGGAAGTGTACTCGGTACGAGAAGCTACGTTCTGGCAACGGATCTCAAGCTCCGCCGGTTTATGAAGGCTGATCGCTCATCACGAGCAGGTGCGCTGATTGCTGATCTTCTGCAGCTGTGCGGAGGCACGCCTGCAGCGGAGAAAGACCGCTTGTGGGCGTGGCCCGCGGTGCGTTCATCAGGGCGCACAGCAGGAGGAGAAGCAGCACGAGTGTGAACTATACCAAAAGCAATCTGTTTATGTGAAATTAAACTCTTTTTCCTTTTCACTTTTCTTTTTTGGCAAGCATTCATGGTTAGTTTACCCAAGGGATTGCACACTTGATGGAGTTACTCCACCCATGGAATAAACTTGCACCAGGAGTTGGACTGTTGAGCAGCCATACAGCGCAACATGGTCTCCAGCCCCTGGTTGGCCCTTTCCGGAGGGAGTGATGATACCAGAGGCTAGAGAGTCTGTGATGTCGTTTGACATGGCTTTCTTTTCGGGGAAGGAGAGGTTGTAGAGGCGGCCCGAAGGTAGTTCAGCGTCGGGCACGAGGTCGATGGCACAAACGTAGGGTATATGTGGTGGTAGGGATAGTGCCTGCGCCTTACTGAATACTGCAGCAAGATCATGGTAGACCGTAGGAACTCCAGATAGGTCCGATGGGAATGAACTGAGCAGTTAGCATGGCATGCTGTGCTCCAGGCTAGGATCCTGCCTGAGATCCAGGAAATCTGGGGGTCGTGCTGTTGAAGCCTTGAGCGGCCGAGGACAAGAGGAGCGACGGGGGTTTTGAGGATCAACAAGCTGATTTGCTCCATGTGGTTACCTGACAGAGTTAGAGTGACCAGTGCTGTACGGTGGGTGATGGGTCCCAGGGAATGCCCATCCAAGGCCTGAGCTGGTAAGGATTTGTCCAGGGGCAGAAGCTCAATCCCGGCTTGACAGGCGAAATCACAGTCCATGAAAGACCGCTTGTGGGCGTGGCCCGCGGTGCGTTCATCAGGGCGCACAGCAGGAGGAGAAGCAGCACGAGTGTGAACTATACCAAAAGCAATCTGTTTATGTGAAATTAAACTCTTTTTCCTTTTCACTTTTCTTTTTTGGCAAGCATTCATGGTTAGTTTACCCAAGGGATTGCACACTTGAGAAGCTGAACTGAACACACAGGCTTCTAGTCTCTTTCACTTGCCTTCTTTGTGCTGCAAAACTCAACCTGAGCACGTTCACAGCCTCACAGACAGTCAGAAATGATATACCTATTTTTATAAATGCTAACTTTTCTCACTCCGGGTTTACAAAAAATATCTGAGGAAGCCACAACAAAAGCCGCGGGTTGTAGACCCCTGGTCTAACTCAAGTGTTTGGAATTTGTGGATAATTGACATAGACGTAATAATGTAATCTGAATAGAGGAGTAAAAACTTTTACTGTGACACCCATTCCTAACAGTACTATCACACCATAAACAAACTCACTGAAGTGCAGAAGGAATGTCACTCTTGTTTTTGTTTCCCTGCAATCCATTTTGCTAGCTTACCGTAAACGCGCACAAAGATGGAGGAGGAATAGTCAGGTGCGATAGTATGACACATGGGCGGAGGTGAGGATTCTTTCAAATACATTTCCGATCTGCGGAAGATTAAATAAATAAATTCTTTATTTGCGGCCCGTTATCAATATAATTAGTTGATGACACACACGTCACCATGGATTCTTATGGGCTCATGATCAAATCAAATCAAATCAACTTTATTTATAGAGCACATTTAAAATTTACCACAGGGGTAGCCAAAGTGCTGTACAATGAACAGGTTAAAAGATAAAACGAGTACCGAGCAAACACAACACAACACAAACAGAACACGATAGAAAATAAATAATTAAAATAGAATTAATAAAAACATAAAAACAGGATCACAGCAGGTGTATTATGGGGCGCCATTGCAGGATGGATATCACTCAGTGTTAAAAGCCATGGAATAAAGGTATGTTTTTAAGAGAGATTTAAAAACAGGAAGAGAGGAGGCTTGTCTAACACTCAGGGGTAGGTCGTTCCACAGCTTGGGAGCAGCAACGGCGAAAGCTCTGTCACCTCTAAGCTTCAGCCTTGTGTCAGGGACCGTCAACAGCAGCTGATCGGCTGATCTTAAGGATCGGGTGGGGCAGTAAGGCTGAAGGAGGTCGGAGAGATAGGTTGGCGCGAGGTTGTTTAGACATTTAAAAACAAATAAAAGGAGTTCAAAATGTATTCGGTAACGCACAGGGAGCCAGTGAAGGGACGCTAAAATAGGGGTGATGTGCTCACGTCTGCGGGTCTGTGTTAGCAGACGAGCAGCAGAGTTCTGCACGAGCTGCAGGCGGGCGAGGGAGGCCTGGCTAATGCCAACATACAGGGCATTACAATAATCAAGACGAGTCGAGATAAAAGCGTGGATTAATTTCTCAAGATCATGTCTTGATAGAAGCGGTTTCACTTTCGCTATTTGGCGTAATTGATAAAAGCTTTTTTGAACGACGCTGCTGATTTGTTTTTCGAATTTCAAATCTGAGTCAAACTTTACCCCCAGGTTTGTGACAGAGTCGCTGAGATACGGGGTCAGAGTGCCGAGGTCAACGTTGGGGGAGGGAGAGCGACTTGGACCGAACAACATAACTTCTGTTTTATCTTCATTTAGGCTCAGGAAGTTAGCTGAAAGCCAGACTTTGATATCGTGCAGGCAGTCAATAAGACGTTGAACCGTGTTATTTTGTGCCATGGGAAAATAAATCTGGCAATCATGATGAACATAATCATCATCTGCAGTCTGTGACAAAAATATCTTATATTTCTGGAAGATTTCTCTCAATGTTCATACCTGTGTCTGGTGCATTTGAACCAGTTGAGGATGTCAGTGCAGCGAGTATAGTAGACCTGGTCAAAAGGATGAGCGTACGACTCCTGGACAGTCACTGCATAACTAGAAGAACAGAAGATACAGAACATCAGATTGCTTAGGCACCTCAAGAGGTAGCACAGCTTTCTAATCTAAAAGCTGCTTTATCAGATTGACAAAAGAGCTTTGCACAGCAGAACCATCAAAATCTTATTTAAGGATTTCCCCTGCAACAGTTTTAAGATTTGGCTGGAGGGAAAAACCTGAAAGGCAGAACCCAAGGAGAAAAACATGTTAAAAACTTAAAATCATTGAATTTAAATGCACTTCTTTTAGATTTCCTTCCAGAACTATGAGGATGCGCTCCCATCAGTACCACATAGAATGTGTTGCATTTTTTTTCTTTCAATAAAAAGTAAATGGTAAATGGGTTATACTTGTATCGCGCTTTTCTACCTTCAAGGTACTCAAAGCGCTTTGACACTATTTCCACATTCACCCATTCACACACTGATGGCGGGAGCTGCCATGCAAGGCCCTAACCACGACCCATCAGGAGCAAGGGTGAAGTGTCTTGCTCAAGGACATGACGAGGTTGGTAGAAGGTGGGGATCGAACCAGGAACCCTAAGGTTGTGCCACGCCGTGCCCTCGGTAGTAGTAGATTTGAGCAAGAGTAGAGCAAATTTGTATTTAAATTCATTATATTCACATTGAATATGCTTTTAGTATTACTATTCTCTGTAGCACTTGGTGGATTTCTATGACCATGAGGCAGTGACGTGCTGTCACTGGAGGCAGGTGAGGCGGGAACTCACCTGCCATCATGGAAAGAAAAAAAATGTAAAAAGAAAAAATATTAATTAAATTGTTATATGTATCCAGTGATTATACTATAACGTTATTTTCCATTTAACTTCACAAGTTTTAGATTATTTTTATTCAAAATCGCTGAATTTTCACATTTGCCGTTCAAATACTGAGAAGAGACGGTGCGGTGATCAGCAGCCAGTTGAGGCACGTCACTCAGTGCCTCAACATGGATTGCGGACTCGGCTAGCTGCTGGCCTGCTGTGCAGTGAGACCGTATTGCTATATGAATTATATTATACATTTCCATAGTTTAGTTAGCTGAGGTATATAATGTACAGTGTATTTTGTCAACAACTGTATGTGTGTAAAGTATTTCTTGTGCTGAGCAATCATCAAACTGCTGCGAAGACGCACTGTGTGAGGCTCGCAGTAATCCCGCCTCCTGGTGCCGGTTAATGCACCCCCGCGCAGATTGCACCCCCCGACGGGAGCGCCACACCAACCAAAGCCCACACCCAAACCCTCCACGTGCAAGACCGAATCCACCCAAAAAAAGTCACTTAACAAGAAGCCAAAAAGTGCAAAAACAACAAGGCTCGCGTTGGAGGAGCCGTGAACGACTGCAGGGACACAACATTAGGTACATCTGCAGACTGCAGCACGGATTTCATATTTCATTCATTCACAACTCCTCCAACACGAACACCACTGTTCCCGCACTTATAAGTAAAGGTAAGACCATAATAACGTTTTTTTTTATTAAATGTGCTTTTTTGTGTGCTACAGTTTGTATGTGTAAAGTTAAAGTTAAGTTAAAGTACCAATGATTGTCACACACACACTAGGTGTGGTGAAATTTGCTCTCTGCATTTGACCCATCCCCTTGTTCACCCCCTGGGAGGTGAGGGGAGCAGTGGGCAGCAGCGGCGCCGCGCCCGGGAATAATTTTTGGTGATTTAACCCCCAATTCCAACCCTTGATGCTGAGTGCCAAGCAGGGAAGAATGCTGGTATGAGCTTTTAAACATAACCCGTTAACTGCTGCCAATCAAATGGTGTATAAGATACTCTTTAGGGTTCATATGTTTGTAAATCTGACTGTGATGAAGTCAGTGCCTCACCAGCCATGAGGACACATTAGGTGTCCTATCTGTGTGTTGATGGTTACAAAACAACTAACTTTAAAAAATGAATGAGCAAAGAACAAGACACCTGCACAATCACATCGTTAAAGCTTTGCTGGTGGTGTTTTCTCAGATGTTGCAGTGGCATGCAGAAGCAAAAGAAGAGAACATACACATGACAGGCTAATATGGGGAGTCGAACGTAAAAGTTCGGTCACACTTTTCTAGCAGATATATTTCTCAGATTTAACTCATTTTTCTCAGATTTAGTTTAAAATAAATGATGACTCTAAATATTATATCTAAATGTAAAATCTTAAAAATAAATATAAAAGTTGAATCTAAACCCAAATGTTAAATCTAAACCTAAATCTAAGTGTGAGCGCTAAATGTTAAATCTAAACCTATATATTAAATCTAAATCTAAATGTGAGTGCTAAATGTTAATTTAAATATAAATGTTAAATCTAAACCTAAATCTTAAATCTAAATCTAAATCCATCCATCCATCCATCCATCTTCTTCCGCTTATCCGAGGTCGGGTCGCGGGGGCAGCAGCCTAAGCAGGGAAGCCCAGACTTCCCTCTCCCCAGCCACTTCGTCCAGCTCCTCCCGGTGGATCCCGAGGCGTTCCCAGGCCAGCCGGGAGACATAGTCTTCCCAACGTGTCCTGGGTCTTCCCCGTGGCCTCCTACCGGTCGGACGTGCCCGAAACACCTCCCGAGGGAGGCGCTCGGGTGGCATCCTGACCAGATGCCCGAACCACCTCATCTGGCTCCTCTCGATGTGGAGGAGCAGCGGCTTTACTTTGAGCTCCCCCCGGATGGCAGAGCTTCTCACCCTATCTCTAAGGGAGAGCCCCGCCACCCGGCGGAGGAAACTCATTTCGGCCGCTTGTACCCGTGATCTTGTCCTTTCGGTCATGACCCAAAGCTCATGACCATAGGTGAGGATGGGAACGTAGATCGACCGGTAAATCGAGAGCTTTGCCTTCTGGCTCAGCTCCTTCTTCACCACAACGGATCGATACAGCGTCCGCATTACTGAAGATGCCGCACCGATCCGCCTGTCGATCTCACGATCCACTCTTCCCTCACTCGTGAACAAGACTCCGAGGTACTTGAACTCCTCCACTTGGGGCAAGATCTCCTCCCCAACCCGGAGATGGCACTCCACCCTTTTCCGGGCGAGAACCATGGACCCGGATTTGGAGGTGCTGATTCTCATCCCAGTCGCTTCACACTCGGCTGCGAACCGATCCAGTGAGAGCTGAAGATCTTGGCCAGATGAAGCCATCAGGACCACATCATCTGCAAAAAGCAGAGACCTAATCCTGCAGCCACCAAACCAGATACCCTCAACGCCCTGACTGCGCCTAGAAATTCTGTCCATAAAGGTTATGAACAGAATCGGTGACAAAGGGCAGCCCTGGCGGAGTCCAACCCTCACTGGAAACGTGTCCGACTTACTGCCGGCAATGCGGACCAAGCTCTGACACCGATTATACAGGGAGCGAACCGCCACAATAAGACAGTCCGTTACCCCATACTCTCTGAGCACTCCCCACAGGACTTCCCGGGGTACACGGTCGAATGCCTTCTCCAAGTCCACAAAGCACATGTAGACTGGTTGGGCAAACTCCCATGCACCCTCAAGGACCCTGCCGAGAGTATAGAGCTGGTCCACAGTTCCACGACCAGGACGAAAACCACACTGTTCCTCCTGAATCCGAGGTTCGACTATCCGGCGTAGCCTCCTCTCCAGTACACCTGAATAGACCTTACCGGGAAGGCTGAGGAGTGTGATCCCACGATAGTTGGAACACACCCTCCGGTTCCCCTTCTTAAAGAGAGGAACCACCACCCCGGTCTGCCAATCCAGAGGTACCGCCCCCGATGTCCACGCGATGTTGCAGAGTCTTGTCAACCAAGACAGCCCCACAACATCCAGAGCCTTAAGGAACTCCGGGCGGATCTCATCCACCCCCGGGGCCTTGCCACCGAGGAGCTTTTTAACTACCTCGGCAACCTCAGCCCCAGAAATAGGAGAGCCCACCACAGATTCCCCAGGCCCTGCTTCCTCATAGGAAGACGTGCTGGTAGGATTGAGGAGGTCTTCGAAGTATTCTCTCCACCGATCCACAACATCCGCAGTCGAGGTCAACAGAGCACCATCCCCACCATACACGGTGTTGACACTGCACTGCTTCCCCTTCCTGAGGCGGCGAATGGTGGTCCAGAATTGCTTCGAAGCCGTCCGGAAGTCTTTTTCCATGGCCTCACCGAACTCCTCCCATGTCCGAGTTTTTGCCTCCGCGACCGCTGAAGCCGCACACCGCTTGGCCTGTCGGTACCTGTCTGCTGCGTCAGGAGTCCCATGAGCCAAAAGAACCCGATAGGACTCCTTCTTCAGCTTGACGGCATCCCTCACCGCCGGTGTCCACCAACGGGTTCTAGGATTACCGCCACGACAGGCACCAACTACCCTGCGGCCACAGCTCCAATCGGCCGCCCCGACAACAGAGGTACGGAACATCGTCCACTCGGACTCAATGTCCAGCGCCTCCCTCGTGACATGTTCAAAGTTCTTCCGGAGGTGGGAATTGAAACTCTCTCTGACAGGAGACTCTGCTAGACGTTCCCAGCAAACCCTCACAATGCGTTTGGGCCTGCCAGGTCTGTCCGGCATCCTCCCCCACCATCGCAGCCAACTCACCACCAGGTGGTGATCGGTAGAAAGCTCCGCCCCTCTCTTCACCCGAGTGTCCAAAACATGAGGCCGCAAATCCGATGACACAACTACAAAGTCGATCATGGAACTGCGGCCTAGGGTGTCCTGGTGCCAAGTGCACATATGGACACCCTTATGTTTGAACATGGTGTTTGTTATTGACAATCCGTGACGAGCACAAAAGTCCAATAACAAAACACCACTCGGGTTCAGATCCGGGCGGCCATTCTTCCCAATCACGCCTCTCCAGGTTTCACTGTCGTTGCCAACATGAGCGTTGAAGTCCCCCAGTAGAACGAGGGAATCACCCGGGGGAGCACTCTCCAGTACTCCCTCGAGTGAATCCAAAAAGGGTGGGTAATCTGAACTGCCGTTGGGCGCGTAAGCGCAAACAACAGTCAGGACCCGTCCCCCCACCCGAAGGCGGAGGGAGGCTACCCTCTCGTCCACCGGGTTGAACTCCAACGTGCAGGCTTTGAGCCGAGGGGAAACAAGAATTGCCACCCCAGCCCGTCGCCTCTCATTGCTGGCAACGCCAGAGTGGAAGAGAGTCCAGCCCCTGTCAAGAGAACTGGTTCCAGAGCCCTTGCTGTGCGTCGAAGTGAGTCCGACTATATCTAGCCGGAACTAAATCTAAATGTGAGCGCTAAATCTCTCGCCAAGTGTAAAGATGAGTATTTATAAAATGTCAATATTCCACTAATCCGACGCCTCTTAGTCGCAATCCCACATCTCTACCTCTCAGTGCAGACACTCCTACACGTTTCCTACTGCGGAAGAAGGACACATGACAGACGTTTAATGACAAATAATGCCAATAAAGTTGCATGTTTTTAAAATGTTAACTCTAAATGTGTGAGTGTGCATGGTGTGTTGAGGCAATTAGACACTCAAACACGCCCACGCTGCACTTCCACGTTTGACAGTGAATGGAATTGCATCTTATTACACCGAGGGATGCAGTCTGCTGGAATACACCTATTTATGTATGTACAGTTAGGTCCATAAATATTTGGACAATGACACAATTTTCAGTATTCCAGCTCTGTACAACACCACAATGGATTTGAAATGAAACAATCAAGATCTGCTTTAAGTGCAGACTTTGAGCTTTAATTTGAGGGTATTTACATCCAAATCAGGTGAACAGTGTAGGAATTACAACACATTTTTAATGTGCCTTCCACTTTTTAAGGGACCAAAAGTAATTGGACAATTGGCTACTCAGCTGTTCCATGGCCACGTTTGTGTTATTCCCTTGTTTGTTTTTTTCATTTATTTCATTTACAAAGAGCAGATAAAAGGCCTAGATGGCATTTCAAGTGTGGTGTATTCATTCGGAATCTGGGGAGGTCATCTCTCAATATGAAGTCCAAAGAGCTGTCACTATCAGTGAAGCAAGCCATCATTAGGCTGAAAAATCAAAACAAAGCCATCAGAGAGATAGCAAAAACATTAGGTGTGGCCAAATCAACTGTTTGGTACATTCTTAAAAAGAGAGAACACACTGCTGAGCTCATCAACACCAAAAAACCTGGAAGACCACGGAAAACAAGTGTGGTGGATGACAGAAAAATTCTTTCCCTTGTCAAGAAAAACCCCTTCACAACAGTTGGCCAGATGAAGAAAAGTCTCCAGGAGGTAGGTGTATCTGTGTCCAAGTCAACAATTAAGAGACGACTTCTCCAGAGGAAATACAGAGGGTTCATCACAAGGTGTAAACCATCGGTGAGCCTCAAAAACAGGAAGGCCAGATTAGAGTTTGCCAAGAAACATGTAAAAGAGCCTGTGCAGTTCTGGAACAACATCTTATGGACAGATGAGACCAAGATCAACTTGTAGCAGAATGATGGAAAGAGAAGAGTATGGAGGAGGGAAGGAACTGCTCAAGATCCAAAGCATAGCACCTCATCAGTGAAGCATGGTGGTGGTAGTGGCATGCATGGCTGCCAGTGGAACTGGATCTCTTATATTTATTGATGATGTGACAGCTGACAAAAGCAGCAGAATGAATTCTGAAGTGTTTGGGGCAATATTATCTGCTCATATTCAGCCAAATGCTTCAAAACTCATTGGACGGCGCTTCACAATGCAGATGGACAATGACACCAAGCATACTGCGAAAGCAACCAAAGAGTTTTTTAAGGCAAAGAAGTGGAATGTCCTGCAATGGCCAAGTCAATCACATGACCTGAATACGATTGAGCATGAATTTCACTTGCTGAAGACAAAACTGAAGGGAAAATGCCCAAAGAACAAGCAGGAAGTGAAGACAGCTGCAGCATCACCAGGGACCAAACCCTGCGTCTGGTGATGTCTATGTGTTCCACACTTGAGGCTGTCATTGACTGCAAAGGATTTGCAACAAAGTATTAAAAAATGACAATTTTATTTATGATTATATTAGTTTGTCCAATTACTTTTGGTCCCTTAAAAAGTGGAAGGCACTTATAAAATGTGTTGTAATTCCTACACCGTTCACCTGATTTGGATGTAAATACCCTCAAATTAAAGCTCAAAGTCTGCACTTAAAGCACATCTTGATTGTTTCATTTCAAATCCATTGTGGTGTTGTACAGAGCTGGAATACTGAAAATTGTGTCAATGTCCAAATATTTATGGACCTAACTGTATGTGTCCTTCATCATTTCTCTGCGCTTGTCCTTCATTATTGTGTCACATAAGAACTGTACTATCGCTGTAAATAACGTGGTCACTGTCATAGAAGTTTGCTGCAAGTAGTAGCCAACTGACAGAAAAGCTTTGAATATACCTCACACAGTTAATAAAGACAATTTAGATTATTCATGTATAGTAGGTCACCACTAATAAATTAATGAAATATATGGATCATCAGGAGTGCTTAAGCCTCCATGGGGCCCTAAGCAAAATTTGATTTTGGGGCCCTCTATTTCTGCCAATAATATTGATTGTTGATCATTCACACACCTACTATAAACTCATTGCGGCTCTGGCAGTGTTGTTTACATTATCCTATTGTCAGCCTGGCATGTCTTTACAAATGACATGTCATTTATAAAGATATGGGGGTGGCCCAGTTAAGAACATAAATAATACCAATGAATGAACGAATGATGTCCAGAGTGCCACATATGGTTCCTAATCTTAAAATGTAGAAAACATTCAGCTACAAGAGTGGCCTGGGGTTGAACAGTCCAAGTGATAAAGCTTTGTATTTACAGTAAAAGTGTCATCTTGTCTCATCAGTCTTGTACTTATTAGTCTTTAATTACTATCCATCCATCCATCCATTTTCTACCGTTTATTCCCTTTGGGGTCGCGGGGGGCGCTGGAGCCTATCTCAGCTACAATCGGGCGGAAGGCGGGGTACACCCTGGACAAGTCGCCACCTCATCGCAGGGCCTTTAATTACTAGTTTACATTTTTAGTTAATTGTTCATATTTAATATTTACTTTGTACAAAGAGAGCGCAGTCTACTGAAGTTAAATTCATCAATAGTTTTCCCCTTTGAAAGACGCAAGGCAAATTCCTTCCATTTCACCATGTTGCTACAATGATCTTCACTGTTTTCATGCTGTTTCAGCAGTGCACCTATGTTGACCCAATCCCGCAGTTTTAAGGACTTTTTGGAAAATAATTTGCAGCAAAAGCAATAGACTGCATCTTTACTTCTTGAATAAGTCAGCCAGCTACGCTTGACTTTTTCCCCATTGACTAGCTGTCTGTAGGTATAATGATAATGAAAACTTCGGCCATCATGCCGTTTGGGGAATGAAAAGTTCTCCTTAATAGACAGTGGTCCTCTGATCACCTGCTTAGTCCTGTCTGAATCTGAGAGGAAAGATATGGCGTCACATTAGTGCCAAAAATCCGAGCGCATAAAAACTGTTATCGCGCGCTGATTCGCCACTTCGTGCGCGCGCGACACCCTTTTGCGCGCGCGTGGTGTCTTTTTGCGCGCGGGCGCGGTGCCTTTCTGCGCGCGCGCCGTCTCGGTCTGTGCGCTCTCTGTGTACTCCTGGCATCTCTCCTCGCGCTGTCATGTTTCTTTTTGGCACTTTGGGGGCAGGTATGCTTAGACGGCCCCTCCTTTCTGATTGGCTCTGAGCATTTTTCATAAGACCAATCATTCTCCAGCGTAGCAACGTTGTAGCCATCTTACCTCGGACAGCTAGCCTCAATCATTACATTGATGTCAAAGCAAGTTATGGTCATTTAATTAGTACATGTACCAATTAAATTACCATAACTTGCTCGATTTTCGACCAATTTACAAACGGTTTGCCTTGTTACAAATCTTATTACATGTAGATATGACATAGGATGCTGCACCTGTTGAAATCACCTCTTTCGCTATAAAAAAAAAAAAGACTTAATTGTGCAACATAGTTGTGTAGGGTCAGTGTTAGTCAGTTCTCTGATTATTTTAAACTGTTTCAGAATACATTATTAAAAGGCTATTTTTAACATTTTAAAAACAAAATTCAAAGATTATTTCATTAATTTTATGGCTGAATCAAAAGAAATTCCATAAATTAGAAAACAAATGTTCAAGAAGAAGTGAAAACTTTGCGCCTATAACAATCTTGATACATATTGACGATGACCCGCCCTGCTATACTTCTGATTATCTCTGAGCATTTTTCGCCTGGCCAATCAGAAAGAAGGGGCCGGCTAAGCATACCCACCTCCAAAGTGCCAAAACGAAACATGCCAGCGCACAGACCGAGACAGCACGCGCGCAAAAAGGCACCACGCGCGCGCAAAAGGGTGTCGCGCGCGCGCACGAAGTGGAGAATCAGCGCGCGATAACAGTTTTTATGCGCTCGGATTTATGGCACTAATGTGACGCCATAGCAGGCGGCAAACGTCACAGGTGCAGCAGAGGCAGCTTTACATTTAAAGAGAGGCAGGAAGAATCACTAAGCCTAGATCAGCAGCAGCACTCTGTTGACCTAAAATTGTGTTTTTGTACAATAATATATCTTTGATCATTTAGAAATCATCAGTCAGACTCGTACATGCACAAAATAAAAAATACATTTTTTTTGTTAATTCCTTTGGGGGCCCCCTGGTGGCCGCGGGGCCCTAAGCAAGCGCTTAGTACGCTTATGCCTTGGGCCGGCTCTGGGTAAGCGCAACAACCGTGCTTGTGTTTCTGTGCCGCCATCTTACATTGACGTTACATTACCATTGTACTGTACATGTAATGTACTTTAGCTTTATTATCATTTACAAATTATTACCAAATCATTGTGAATGAGTTATGTTTTTGTATTAAAAAAAAAACGCATTTTTGAAGAAAATAAGCACAATAGCTGGGTTCCAACTGTTATTTTTTTAAACAAAAACAAAAATCTGTGAATGTGTCTGATCGTGAATGCTGCAGGTAGAGATGTAACGACAAACGGTAATAATGATAATCGCAGTAAAACTCCAGACGGTTAGTATTACCGTTTTGAAATAAAATTATCAAGAAACCGAGATTGATCGATTGACCGGTACCGGGTTGCTAGCTTACAAGCTAAGATGAAAACAAGAAACATTAACGTCTTTCCTCATTAAGAAACAACATACCCCAATCTAAATGTATATAAACTAGGGCTGTCAAAGTTAACCCGATAATAACGCGTTAAATATAAGCTCCAAAAACGGCACACATTTTTTGAAAGCGATATTAACACACACGCGTCTTTTTTGATCCTCGAGCATTTCCGTAGATGGGGTAAACGCTAGAGATGCGCGGATAGGCAATTATTTAATCCGCAACCGCATCACAAAAGTCGTCATCCATCCGCCATCCATCCGAACCAACATTTTATCAAAACCACACCCGCCCGCCATGCGCCCGTTGTTATATATCTAATATAGACGATGCAAGGCATTAGTGAGGTTAGAAAGCTTTTGCCTGTTAAAGAAAGGAGACTGATCCAATGTAGCAGAGACATTCAATGCGTGCCACGCATTAATATCTCTTGGCCACACATTAGTGGCTAAGAGATATTAATGCGTGATAATATTATTTATCATTATCATAATATTATTGTCATTTCCGTTAAGAAAGTGTTGACTATTGTTGCCAATGCCCTCAGATGAGGAGTGCGTTCCTCACACTTTGTGTGCGCAGTCGCAGCAAGCAGAAAGAGGCTTTTAAGAAGTTAAAAAAATGTTTTAGAAAGACTAGGTCTATATTTTCGTAAGGTAAAAAAAAAATTCTGAATTTATTTCAATGAATATTAACTTGTTAACGTTATAATGCTCAAATAGATTTTAACATTTTGTGATCTGCAGCCATCACAAAATATCGGACAATCTCCATTGTCAACGACAGGCAGGAAAATAAAGATAAACACATAGCCTATGTTGTAGGCATAGGCATAGGCTCATACGTTTTTTAAGTTGAAATTAAAAAATTAAAAAAAAATGTGCCTCATAAGCCTTAGGCTGTCAATCACGCGCACAAACTTAAATTATACAATAACATATGTATGTCATCTCTATTTAAACAAAAATAAATTAAATAAATAATAATAATAAATTACCTGCAACTTATTGGCCAAGGCAAATAGCTGAATGGGGGAAATCAAACCCATCAGACTGCACTTTATCATCAAACTTGAATTATAATGAAAATAGACGGTCGCGACCAGAGGTGGGTAGTAACGCGCTACATTTACTCCGTTACATCTACTTGAGTAACTTTTGGGATAAATTGTACTTCTAAGAGTAGTTTTAATGCAACGTACTTTTACTTTTACTTGAGTATATTTATAGAGAAGAAACGCTACTTTTACTCCGCTACTTTTATCTACATTCAGCTCGCTACTCGCTACTAATTTTTATCGATCTGTTAATGCACGCTTTGTTTGTTTTGGTCTGTCAGACAGACCTTCATAGTGCCTGCGTTTCAACAAATACAGTCACTGGTGACGTTCACTCCGTTCCACCAATCAGATGCAGTTACTGGTGACGTTGGACCAATCAAACAGAGCCAGGTGGTCACATGACCTGACTTAAACAAGTTGAAAAACGTATTCGGGTGTTACCATTTAGTGGTCAATCGTACGAAATATGTACTGTACTGTGCAATCTACTAATAAAAGTTCCAATCAATCAATCAAAAGTGTGAAGGAAAAAAGACCTTTTTTTATTTCAACCGTTCATCCCGTCAAAAGCCTAAAGACTGACTGCACAGTTCCTGTCTTCACAATAAAAGTGCCGCTCCATCGCGCCTGCGCTTTCAAAATAAGAGTCTCCGAAAGCCAGCACAAACAAGCTAGCAAGCTACGGAGTTTGCCGCCAATGTATTTCTTGTAAAGTGTATAAAAACGAATATGGAAATAAGAAGCCAAAAACCAACCACTTTCATGTGGTATTAGACAGAAAGGAGGAACTTTTTTTCTCCTCCATTTGAAAACGTGGACGATCATTATCATCACTACTGTCTGATTACAATCAATGCAAGTCATCAGAATCAGGTAATACACCAACTTATATTCTTGTTTTCATGAAAGAAAGGAATCTATATGTGTTAAACATGCATGTATATTCATTAAAACACCTTTAACATGTAAACAAAAACGGCAAAATAAATAAATATAAATTATATACTGTATATATCAATGTATGTATATATATATGTGTATATATATATATGTATATATATATATATATATATATATATATATATATATATATATATGTGTATATATATATATATATATATATATATATATATATATATATATATATATATATATATATATATATATATATATACACACACACAGGTAAAAGCCAGTAAATTAGAATATTTTGAAAAACTTGATTTATTTCAGTAATTGCATTCAAAAGGTGTAACTTGTACATTATATTTATTCATTGCACACAGACTGATGCATTCAAATGTTTATTTCATTTAATTTTGATGATTTGAAGTGGCAACAAATGAAAATCCAAAATTCCGTGTGTCACAAAATTAGAATATTACTTAAGGCTAATACAAAAAAGGGATTTTTAGAAATGTTGGCCAACTGAAGAGTATGAAAATGAAAAATATGAGCATGTACAATACTCAATACTTGGTTGGAGCTCCTTTTGCCTCAATTACTGCGTTAATGCGGCGTGGCATGGAGTCGATGAGTTTCTGGCACTGCTCAGGTGTTATGAGAGCCCAGGTTGCTCTGATAGTGGCCTTCAACTCTTCTGTGTTTTTGGGTCTGGCATTCTGCATCTTCCTTTTCACAATACCCCACAGATTTTCTATGGCCAATTTAGAACAGAAATACCATGGTCTGTAAACCAAGCACGGGTAGATTTTGCGCTGTGTGCAGGCGCCAAGTCCTGTTGGAACCGACACCAGC
The DNA here is from genome assembly GCF_033978685.3 of Nerophis lumbriciformis. Lineage (NCBI taxonomy): Eukaryota > Metazoa > Chordata > Actinopteri > Syngnathiformes > Syngnathidae > Nerophis > Nerophis lumbriciformis. The sequence goes on from NC_084562.2 coordinate 37,136,480, forward strand.
AGATGACATGGCACCCCAAACCATCACCCAACCATGCAAATTTTGCATTTCCTTTGGAAATCGAGGTCCCAGAGTCTGGAGGAAGACAGGAGAGGCACAGGATCCACGTTGCCTGAAGTCTAGTGTAAAGTTTCCACCATCAGTGATGGTTTGGGGTGCCATGTCATCTGCTGGTGTCGGTCCACTCTGTTTCCTGAGATCCAGGGTCAACGCAGCCGTCTACCAGCAAGTTTTAGAGCACTTCATGCTTCCTGCTGCTGACCTGCTCTATGGAGATGGAGATTTCAAGTTCCAACAGGACTTGGCGCCTGCACACAGCGCAAAATCTACCCGTGCCTGGTTTACGGACCATGGTATTTCTGTTCTAAATTGGCCCGCCAACTCCCCTGACCTTAGCCCCATAGAAAATCTGTGGGGTATTGTGAAAAGGAAGATGCAGAATGCCAGACCCAAAAACGCAGAAGAGTTGAAGGCCACTATCAGAGCAACCTGGGCTCTCATAACACCTGAGCAGTGCCAGAAACTCATCGACTCCATGCCACGCCGCATTAACGCAGTAATTGAGGCAAAAGGAGCTCCAACCAAGTATTGAGTATTGTACATGCTCATATTTTTCATTTTCATACTTTTCAGTTGGCCAACATTTCTAAAAATCCCTTTTTTGTATTAGCCTTAAGTAATATTCTAATTTTGTGACACACGGAATTTTGGATTTTCATTTGTTGCCACTTCAAATCATCAAAATTAAATGAAATAAACATTTGAATGCATCAGTCTGTGTGCAATGAATAAATATAATGTACAAGTTACACCTTTTGAATGCAATTACTGAAATAAATCAAGTTTTTCAAAATATTCTAATTTACTGGCTTTTACCTGTGTATATATATATATATATATATATATATATATATATATATATATATATATGTGTGTGTGTGTGTATATGTTACTCATCAGTTACTCAGTACTTGAGTAGCTTTTTCACAACATGCAGATGCGCTTCACTTGAAAGCGAGGCTAAATAATTATTCACACATAGTAGTATATCTCGAATAGAAAAAAAAACACAATAAACAACGCAATTGCCTTAATTCCTTTGCATTGTAGTGCGCCCAAACAGCATGTAACCATCAAAATTATTTAGCTGACTGAACTCAATATAGGTTAGACATGGGCTTATTTGGTATCGTAGACTAATTCGTTTAACATATCCAACCGTATGTCTACTTCCTTTTTTTTTTGTTAGCACTATGCAGGAATAAAATGGCATCTACAGTGCCAGGATTCATGCGAGAGCGCCTGGCCTCTAAAATGCGCCCTGCTGCACTGAAGGAACGAAGGAACGCTCACTTGCGCCACTTGTTGCTGGGACGCGGCGCCATCTTTTTCTTTTTTTCTTCTTCTTCTGTTGTGTTGTGTTGTGCTGCAGTGCCTGATGAATAATTGACTGTTTCAAAGAGTGCTGCTCGTTTTTCGTATGTGGGTAACAACATTTAACTATGTATATATATTTCTGAATTGGTTCAACCGCCAACCGCCCGCATCTATTTAAAATCTATTTTTACCCGCCCGACCCGCGGTTTATCCGCGGACACCGCGGTTGTGTCCGCAAACCGCGTATCTCTACTGCCCGCATTCACTTGTTACTGATGCGAGAAAAAATAGCATGCAGAAATGGTCAAAGAAAAGGATATATTCTGGAAATATGATGTTTAAAGCCATTGCAATTTGTTCTCCTGACAAGAAAGGACTATATTTCGCCGTGAGAAGACATTACTGCAGCATTGATAACACAAAATGTATTGTTACTGTGACTGCTTTAGTAAGATGGCATGACATCTGAACAGAAATGAAAGACGGTGGTCAGGAAGTCGAAAGGAGACGTTTTTATTGCAATCGGGTCTGACATCATAAACATGTTGTCAGACTTGTCCCTGGCAGTTTGGTCACGTTTTAGTTTTTCCTCTGTTTGTTTTATTTCCTGTCAGCACTCTTATTTTGGTTCACTTTCCTGTTTGTCTCTCTGAGTGCTGTCCCCTCAGCTGTGGCTGATTGGCACCTGGCCACACCTGGTGTCAATCAGCCAGCTGCTATTTAAACCTGCCTTCCCCTCCAGTCAGTGCTGGATTATTGTAGTGTCTACCTGTCAATGTCACTAATACTTGTTGTCGTTCCTACCTGTCGTGTCGATGTCAGTGTAGCTGTATGCGGTAGCGGTAAGCTATATTCTGTAGCTGTTTGTAGCTTACTGTCTTTTTGTTCCTAGTCCCTGTTTGCTGGATCCCTGTTCCCTGTTTCCAGTTTGTCCTCCTAGTTCCTGGTTTGTGTTTTTTGTCTTTATTTCATGGACATACGGTGTTAGCTTTCATTGTTATGCTGATGACACCCAACTCTACATGCCCCTAAAGCTGACCAACACGCCGGATTGTAGTCAGCTGGAGGCGTGTCTTAATGAAATTAAACAATGGATGTCCGCTAACTTCTTGCAACTCAACGCCAAGAAAACGGAAATGCTGATTATCGGTCCTGCTAAACACCGACATTTATTTAATAATACCACCTTAACATTTGACAACCAAACAATTACACAAGGCGAATCAGTAAAGAATCTGGGTATTATCTTCGACCCAACTCTCTCGTTTGAGTCACACATTAAGAGTGTTACTAAAACGGCCTTCTTTCATCTCCGTAATATCGCTAAAATTCGTTCTATTTTATCCACTAGCGACGCTGAGATCATTATTCATGCGTTCGTTACGTCTCGTCTCGACTACTGTAACGTATTATTTTCGGGTCTCCCTATGTCTAGCATTAAAAGATTACAGTTGGTACAAAATGCGGCTGCTAGACTTTTGACAAGAACAAGAAAGTTTGATCATATTACGCCTATACTGGCTCACCTGCACTGGCTTCCTGTGCACTTAAGAAGTGACTTTAAGGTTTTACTACTTACGTATAAAATACTACACGGTCTAGCTCCAGCCTATCTTGTCGATTGCATTGTACCATATGTCCCGGCAAGAAATCTGCGTTCAAAGAACTCTGGCTTATTAGTGATTCCCAGAGCCCAAAAAAAGTCTGCGGGCTATAGAGCGTTTTCTATTCGGGCTCCAGTACTATGGAATGCCCTCCCGGTAACAATTAGAGATGCTACCTCAGTAGAAGCATTTAAGTCCCATCTTAAAACTCATTTGTATACTCTAGCCTTTAAATAGCCCCCCTGTTAGACCAGTTGATCTGCCGTTTCTTTTCTTTTCTCCCCTGCTCCCCTTTTCCTTGAGGAGGGGGGGCACAGGTCCGGTGGCCATGGATGAAGTGCTGGCTGTCCAGAGTCGTGACCCGGGGTGGACCGCTCGCCTGTGCATCGGCTGGGAACATCTCTGCGCTGCTGACCCGTCTCCGCTCGGGATGGTGTCCTGCTGGCCCCACTATGGACTGGACTCTTACTATTATGTTGGATCCACTATGGACTGGACTCTCACAATATTATGTCAGACCCACTCGACATCCATTGCTTTCGGTCTCCCCTAGAGGGGGGGGGTTACCCACATATGCGGTCCTCTCCAAGGTTTCTCATAGTCATTCACATCGACGTCCCACTGGGGTGAGTTTTTCCTTGCCCGTATGTGGGCTTTGTACCGAGGATGTCGTTGTGGCTTGTGCAGCCCTTTGAGACACTTGTGATTTAGGGCTATATAAATAAAGATTGATTGATTGATTGATTGATGGACATTAAATTATGTTTTCCCGCTCAATGCCTGCCGCCATCTCTGCATCTTGGGGTTCGTCACCAATACAGCCTGACACATGTCAAGTCACCTTCTCAAATTGATCACTTTTACGGCTTTAAAATAAAAGCGCTACGCTATACATACGGTTTAACTACATTAAAAATAAATATGTCTTACCTAACGATCATGTTTTGTCAAATATGTTTTGTCATGTTTTTCTGTGATCCGGCCGGCTGAAATAGTGTGTAATTTTTTTAATAGCATGTTTTGGTTGAGTCATGAATTAAAGAATGTTTAGGAGGCTGAATATTAAATTGTATTAATTTCTAGAGAAGGTTATGACATTGTCATGCAGCAATATGAAAACTATTGACTTGTACAACATGTAATGTACAGAATTTTAGACGCCTTTATTCAGGTAATAAAATCACATTTTACATTACCAAACATCTTTGACAATCAAAGCCTGATTGAAAAATCAACATTTTCTGTTTTTAATATGTGAAACTGCTATCTAAACATGGTGTAACTCATCCTCTGAATGCAAGTGCTCATAGAGCAGGAAAACAAATTCTGTATTTCTACGAAATACAAAATCTGGCAAGACACCAACTCACTGCAGACAATTTAAATGTTTTTCATTTGAAGCGTGGTTGTCCTATTTGTTTTGATCTCATTAAAATAGTATAATGTTGAAAATACATTTAGTTAAAGCAAATTAATTCTCCACTTATGGTGTTAAAACTTGAAAATTAACTGTCTAGTCACATTTATTAATGATGAAAAATGATATCTATCTGCGATTAATCACAATTCATCTTGATTTAACTGTGAACAAAATTTGATTAATCGGCATTAAATATTTTAATTGTTTGACAGCCCTAATATAGCACATTACTGTCTGAGCAACTGAGCCTTTCATTGTGCAATTTGAACCTACAGGCTTTGCTCTCTCTCAATCGCTCTCAAAGTGATCAATCTACAGGTAAAAGCCAGTAAATTAGAATATTTTGAAAAACTTGATTTATTTCAGTAATTGCATTCAAAAGGTGTAACTTGTACATTATATTTATTCATTGCACACAGACTGATGCATTCAAATGTTTATTTCATTTAATTTTGATGATTTGAAGTGGCAACAAATGAAAATCCAAAATTCCGTGTGTCACAAAATTAGAATATTACTTAAGGCTAATACAAAAAAGGGATTTTTAGAAATGTTGGCCAACTGAAAAGTATGAAAATGAAAAATATGAGCATGTACAATACTCAATACTTGGTTGGAGCTCCTTTTGCCTCAATTACTGCGTTAATGCGGCGTGGCATGGAGTCGATGAGTTTCTGGCACTGCTCAGGTGTTATGAGAGCCCAGGTTGCTCTGATAGTGGCCTTCAACTCTTCTGCGTTTTTGGGTCTGGCATTCTGCATCTTCCTTTTCACAATACCCCACAGATTTTCTATGGGGCTAAGGTCAGGGGAGTTGGCGGGCCAATTTAGAACAGAAATACCATGGTCCGTAAACCAGGCACGGGTAGATTTTGCGCTGTGTGCAGGTGCCAAGTCCTGTTGGAACTTGAAATCTCCATCTCCATAGAGCATGTCAGCAGCAGGAAGCATGAAGTGCTCTAAAACTTGCTGGTAGACGGCTGCGTTGACCCTGGATCTCAGGAAACAGAGTGGACCGACACCAGCAGATGACATGGCACCCCAAACCATCACTGATGGTGGAAACTTTACACTAGACTTCAGGCAACGTGGATCCTGTGCCTCTCCTGTCTTCCTCCAGACTCTGGGACCTCGATTTCCAAAGGAAATGCAAAATTCACACCCACATTCACACACTAGGGCCAATTTAGTGTTGCCAATCAACCTATCCCCAGGTGCATGTTTTTGGAGGTGGGAGGAAGCCGGAGTACCCGGAGGGAACCCACGCAGTCACGGGGAGAACATGCAAACTCCACACAGAAAGATCCCGAGCCCGGGATTGAACCCAGGACTGCTAAGGACCTTCGTATTGTGAGGCAGACGCACTAACCCCTCTGCCACCGTGAAGTATGAATAGTCTTTGTAAATGTAAATTTGTTTCCATTTTTTATGCTGTCATTAATTTTTTTGAATGTCACTTGGTTCTTCCACCGTTCGTTTGTGTGCCTTTATTTTGAAGGGCTTTTTCCTCTTTATACTTATTTGTGTGTTTTCTCTTTAAGAAACCAATACTTATGTATTCTCGACACAAACACAATCGCTTCGTCAATGTCAGCCGCCCCAATGCTGTTTAGAAAAAGGCTTGTGCCGCTACACCAGCCACATTATACACATATAACAAAGTATGATGAGTAGATCTAAACATTAATGACATTTCCCACGCTTGGTAAGCGATAGAATAACGAGGAAGACTGCCATACCATCCAGCTAGTGCTCTCGGGAGGCGAAATGAGGTACGAAAAGATGTGGACCTATTTCAGACTGTGTGGTTTGTGCAAACGTTTGTGTTTGTGCTAATAATATATTGCTAGTGAATGTATAATTGTTGTTGGTTGAAGTTGTATATCGTATTTTTAGTGATATAAGTCGACGTTTTTTTCATAGTTTGGCCGTGGGTGCGACGTATACGTTAAGTACAGTATTGCATTTCATTTTTATGCCGATGATTGCCAGATTTATTTTCCCATGGCACAAAATAACACGGTTCAACGTCTTATTGACTGCCTGCACGACATCAAAGTCTGGCTTTCAGCTAACTTCCTGAGCCTAAATGAAGATAAAACAGAAGTTATGTTGTTCGGTCCAAGTCGCTCTCCCTCCCCCAACGTTGACCTCGGCACTCTGACCCCGTATCTCAGCGACTGTGTCACAAACCTGGGGGTAAAGTTTGACTCAGATTTTAAATTCGAAAAACAAATTAGCAGCGTCGTTCAAAAAAGCTTTTATCAATTACGCCAAATAGCGAAAGTGAAACCGTTTCTATCAAGACATGATCTTGAGAAATTAATCCACGCCTTTATCTCGACTCGTCTTGATTATTGTAATGCCCTGTATGTTGGCATTAGCCAGGCCTCCCTCGCCCGCCTGCAGCTCGTGCAGAACTCTGCTGCTCGTCTGCTAACACAGACCCGCAGACGTGAGCACATCACCCCTATTTTAGCGTCCCTTCACTGGCTCCCTGTGCGTTACCGAATACATTTTAAACTCCTTTTATTTGTTTTTAAATGTCTAAACAACCTCGCGCCAACCTATCTCTCCGACCTCCTTCAGCCTTACTGCCCCACCCGATCCTTAAGATCAGCCGATCAGCTGCTGTTGACGGTCCCTGACACAAGGCTGAAGCTTAGAGGTGACAGAGCTTTCGCCGTTGCTGCTCCCAAGCTCTGGAACGACCTACCCCTGAGTGTTAGACAAGCCTCCTCTCTTCCTGTTTTTAAATCTCTCTTAAAAACATACTTTTATTCCATGGCTTTTAACACTGAGTGATATCCATCCTGCAATGGCGCCCCATAATACACCTGCTGTGATCCTGTTTTTATGTTTTTATGTTTTTATTAATTCTATTTTAATTATTTATTTTTTATCGTGTTCTGTTTGTGTTGTGTTGTGTTTGCTCGGTACTCGTTTTATCTTTTAACCTGCTCATTGTACAGCACTTTGGCTACCCCTGTGGTAAATTTTAAATGTGCTCTATAAATAAAGTTGATTTGATTTGATTTGATTTATGTGTGAAATTAACACATTATTGTAAAATATCAAATAATATTATTTATCTCATTCGTGTGAGCGACGAAGAAAATGTCCGCAATCGTCACTCACACGCCACCCAATAAGAATTCGGCGGGGGGCGGGTCATGGCAGAAGTGCATTGTGGGCCATGATATGCTAACTGCTATATGCACTATGCTACTGCCGGAGCTATTAAAATGGATCTCATCAACAATCGCGGTAACTTATAAAAACTGAGAAGGACTGAACTAAAATGGCACCGAAAAGGAAATCATATACTGCAGATTACAAGCTGGACGTAGTGAAATATGCTGCAGAGAACAGCAATCGAGCAGCAGAAAGAAAGGACGCTAGCAGCGCATACCAGAGGCGACACCGAGGAAAAAGATTTCATCGAATTTAGCAATTAGGAGTAACAGATTGTTTGGTAAATGTATAGCATGTTCTATATGTTATTGTTATTTGAATGACTCTTGCCATGATGTGTTGCGTTAACATACCAGGCACGTTCTCAGTTGGTTATTTGTGCATCATATGGCGTACACTTATTCAGCCTGTTGTTCACTGTTCGTTATTTATTTTAAATTGCCTTTCAAATGTCTATTCTTGGTGTTGGATTTTATCAAATAAATTTCCCCAAAAAATGCGACTTACACTCCAGTGCGACGTATACCGTATTTTCCGCACCATTAGCCGCACCTAAAAACCTCAAATTTACTCAAAAGCTGACAGTGCGGCTTTTAACCCGGTGCGCTTTATATATGGATGAATATTAAGATTCATTTTCATAAAGTTTCGGTCTCGTAACTACGGTAAACAGCCGCCATCTTTTTTCCCGGTAGAACAGGAAGCGCTTCTTCTTCTACGCAAGCAACCGCCAAGGTAAGCACCCGCCCCCATAGAACAGGAAGCGCTTCTTCTTCTACTGTAAGCAACCACCCGCCCGCGTAGAAGAAGAAAAAGCGCGCGGATATTACCGTACGTTTCATTTCCTGTTTACATCTGTAAAGACCACAAAATGGCTCCTACTAAGCGACAAGGATCCGGTTCATGAAAAGACGCAATCTCTCCATCCTCACACGGATTACTATTTCACAGCAACTGATATTCCTGTGAACCGCACTGTGGATACTGTGGATACAACGGGAGCACGTACGGTGAATATTCGCACCACAGGGAATGAGAAGTCGTCCTTCACTGTGGTTCTAGCTTGCCATGCTAATGGCCTGAAACTTCCACCCATGGTGATATTCAAAAGGAAGACCTTGCCAAAAGAGACCTTTCCAGCCGGCATCATCATAAAAGCTAACTCGAAGGGATGGATGGATGAAGAAAAGATGAGCGAGTGGTTAAGGGAAGTTTACGCGAAGAGGCCGGGTGGCTTTTTTCACACAGCTCCGTCCATGTTGATATACGACTCTATGCGCGCCCACATCACAGATGGTGTCAAAAAACAAGTGAGGCACACAAATACAACACTCGCCGTCATTCCGGGTGGATTAACCAAAGAACTCCAACCGCTGGATATTGGTGTCAACAGGGCATTCAAATCACGACTGCGAACGGCGTGGGAACAATGGATGACCGAAGGCGAACACACCTTCACTAAGACAGGCAGACAGCGCCGGACGACATACGCCAACATTTGCCAGTGGATCGTAAATGCCTGGGCAGATATTTCGGTCACAACTGTGGTCCGAGCTTTCCGGAAGGCAGGATTCACAGAACTGCTGAACAGTGACACTGACTCCGATGACTTCGACGAGACGGAACCGGCCATTTTGGATCCCACATTTGCCCAACTTTTCAATTCGGACACCGAAGACGAAGAATTCGAAGGATTTACGAATGAAGAATAACCTCAGAAAGTGAGCGCTATGTTTATTTTGTGTGTTGTGACATTAACGTTCGAGCAACATTATGTTGCTATTGCTCTGCACTATTTTGAATTTTACTATGTTTGTGATTGCACATTTGCGTACATTTTGGGACAGAGTTGTTAGAACGCTGGTTTTTAATATATTATTAAAGTTTGACTGACCTATCTGACTGTTTTTTTGACATTCCCTTTAGCGCAGCGTAGGCGCGGCTTATAGTCCGGGGCGGTTTATAGGTGGACAAAGTTTTGAAATATGCCATTCATTGAAGGTGCGGCTAATAATCCGGTGCGCCTTATAGTGCGGAAAATACGGTATATGTTTTTTTCCTTCTTTATTGTGCATTTTCGGCCGGTGCGACATATACTCCAGAGCGACTTATAGTCTGAAAAATATGGTATATGTCAGATTGAGAAGGTATATGATGTGAATAGACTTGAGATGAGAATTATTTGTGATACTCCATCAAATGTCATTTTTTTTCTTTGTTTATTCTGTAGTTTTCAGGGTACACATTGTACGCATGAACCAGAGAATCAAAGGTACCCGTTTGAAATGCAATGTCTGAATCATTCTGAGTGGCAGCTACAGTGGAAACTCATCGCTGCATTAGACCTGACATCTCTTCAAAGAGCTGACATTATAACGTCCATCATCCAGCTACCAATATGTTACCAGCCATCTGAATTTACAACAAGGCAAGATTAAAATGGACAGTACACTTAACAAATATACGGATTGTTAAATGTTCACAAATGACTGGAACATATTTTGATTAATAAGTGATACCTGTCAGCAAATAGTTTAAAGGGTGACTAACTATTTACGTTTTATTTGGTGTTTACATATGACTTTGTGAGTGTTACTAATTAAAACATGTATTTGTGTGTCCATAATCTGTACATACTTGACATAGATGTTACGCTGTGGTTAAATCAAATCAAATCAAATCAACTTTATTTATAGAGCACATTTAAAATTTACCACAGGGGTAGCCAAAGTGCTGTACAATGAGCAGGTTAAAAGATAAAACGAGTACCGAGCAAACACAACACAACACAAACAGAACACGATAAAAAATAAATAATTAAAATAGAATTAATAAAAACATAAAAACATAAAAACAGGATCACAGCAGGTGTATTATGGGGCGCCATTGCAGGATGGATATCACTCAGTGTTAAAAGCCATGGAATAAAAGTATGTTTTTAAGAGAGATTTAAAAACAGGAAGAGAGGAGGCTTGTCTAACACTCAGGGGTAGGTCGTTCCAGAGCTTGGGAGCAGCAACGGCGAAAGCTCTGTCACCTCTAAGCTTCAGCCTTGTGTCAGGGACCGTCAACAGCAGCTGATCGGCTGATCTTAAGGATCGGGTGGGGCAGTAAGGCTGAAGGAGGTCGGAGAGATAGGTTGGCGCGAGGTTGTTTAGACATTTAAAAACAAATAAAAGGAGTTTAAAATGTATTCGTTAAATATAGTTATAACTTATAAGTATAGATTCAGGCATAGGATAGTTAAGGGCCACAACTGACTTAAAACAGCTGACAAAGTAAACAAAATGTCGCTTCCACTGAGAAGAAAGACAATCCAACAGACAAACTACACAGATCCAGCTCCCATGAGAGAAAGCGAACAGAGAAGCATAACCGAGACATCAAAAAGTGTGAGATAAAGTTTAACAAATACTATGATTCTTGGAAGTTTGCAGCAAGGTAGACTAGGCCAAAACTTGAAGCTGTCTGTTCAAAACAATGCCTTAATGATGTGCAGCAAGATAGTGAAGCAAAGTGTGATGCTATGAGATTACAGTGTGAACCTATTCTACGTAATAGTAACACTACACCTGGAATTGTCAACAAAATGGATGCTTGTGTTACATTACAAAATAAATATGGAACCTCATGTGTAACCGGCTAAAGATTGTTGATGAAGATAATAATGACCAGATTGAGAAAGAAAGAGTGAGAGAAGTATTAAATATAATTATGGTTCCATCTTTGGTTACACCAGAACTAAAACCATAAGCTCAAAAAAGTCATCAAAAAGATCAAACAGTCACTCCAGTTCAGACAGCACTCACAACAGCAAAGCAGATGCACAAGCAGATGCATAAGCAGAGCTAGCGGCTAAGCTAGAACAATCAAAGGCTGTTAAAGACATTCAATACAAATACAACCGTTTGAGGAAGAGAGAGCAAAACTGCAGCAGTTACAAGCAACAACAGAGTCGCTATAGCAGCAGCTGTGTGAGAACTTATGACGATTTTGTAGGTTTTGAGAGCCACAATGAAGACCTAAGTGTCGACAATTACTCTGCTTGCTATAGAAGTAAATCTGAAGCCCAACTGAATCCAAATGCTGCATCATTCCATCTTCCACAAACAGCCCCTGAACTGAGAATGACACAAGAGTATGTTACCTTTTGGCCCAAGCATTTGCCAGCTCATTAAATATAAGCCGATTGCCAGTCTCTGAAACCACAACATTAAACAGTGACACTTTAAGGTTCACAGACTGGAAGTTGACATTCATGACTCTTATTAACCGAAAACCCCTCCCACCAAGTGAGAAGACGTTTTATCTCAAAAGTGATCTCGCTAGAGAAGCTCGCAAAGCAGTAGAAGGTCTTTTCTATCGACATTCAGAGAGTGCATATCAGGGTGCACGGAAGGTCTTACAGGACAGATATGGGAACCCGTTCATCATACAAAAAGCTTTCCATGATAAGCTTATGAGATGGCCAAAGATCAATGTGAACGACCCACTAGCCTTGCGAGAGAGAGTTCACCGACTTTCTTCAAAGTTGCTCTGAAGCGATACCACACGTTAAAGGGCTAGCTATATCTTAATGATTGTGAAGAAAATCACAAGTTGCTCAAAAGAATGGATTGTACGCTTGTGGAGTTACATTGTTGATGATGAGCTTGATAAGTCTGGAAATTATCCGAAATTTGTGTGCTTCGCAGAGTTCCTGAACAAAGAAGCCCGGATAGGATGTAACTCTATTGCCTCATCAATGTTGATGAATTTCAAACCATCCATCCATCCATCCATCTTCTTCCGCTTATCCAAGGTCGGGTCGCGAGGGCAGCAGCCTAAGCAGGGAAGCCCAGACTTTCCTCTCCCCAGCCACTTCGTCCAGCTCTTCTTGGGGGATCCCGAGGCGTTCCCAGGCCAGCCGGGAGACATAGTCTTCCCAACGTGTCCTGGGTCTTCCCCGTGGCCTCCTACCGGTTGGACGTGCCCTAAACACCTCCCTAGGGAGGCGTTCGGGTGGCATCCTGACCAGATGCCCGAACCACCTCATCTGGCTCCTCTCGATGTGGAGGAGCAGCGGCTTTACTTTGAGCTACCCCCGGATGACAGAGCTTCTCACCCTATCTCTAAGGGAGAGTCCCGCCACCCGGCGAAGGAAACTCATTTCGGCCGCTTGTACCCGTGATCTTGTCCTTTCGGTCATAACCCAAAGCTTATGACCATAGGTGAGGATGGGAACGTAGATCGACCGGTAAATTGAGAGCTTTGCCTTCCGACTCAGCTCCTTCTTCACCACAACAGATCGATACAGCGTCCGCATTACTGAAGATGCCGCACCGATCCGCCTGTCGATCTCACGAGCCACTCTTCCCCCACTCGTGAACAAGACTCCTAGGTACTTGAACTCCTCCACTTGGGGCACGGTCTTCTCCCCAACCCGGAGATGGCACTCCACCCTTTTCCGGACGAGAACCATGGACTCGGACTTGGAGGTGCTGATCCTCATCCCAGTCACTTCACACTCGGCTGCGAACCGATCCAGTGAGAGCTGAAGATCCTGGCCAGATGAAGCCATCAGGACCACATCATCCGCAAAAAGCAGAGACCTAATCCTGCAGCCACCAAACCGGATCCCCTCAACGCCTTGACTGCGCCTAGAAATTCTGTCCATAAAAGTTATGAACAGAATCGGTGACAAAGGGCAGATTAAAGACTTCCAAGGCAAACCAGAGCTCTACACACCAGCACACAACCAAAGACTGTCATTCAGGAGAAACAGGAAACAAATGGTCATAAGCCAAATTCACCTTGCTCTGTTTGTAAAAGTGAAATACATGACATCACACAATGTCCTACTTTCCCAGCAAAGAGTACTGAAGAAAAAAAGATGTTTATCTATGACAATCACCTGTACTTTGGGTGCTTGAGAAAGGGTCATGCGTCCAAGGCTTGTAAGAGATGACACACGTGCAAGATATGCAACCGTCATCATCCATCCTGTTTGCATGAAGACAGGAAGCAAAACCTTGTGGATGAAATAACGAATAGCTCCACTTCCGCAGAAAAAAATGCAAGCCAAGAAAAGCACAATGTCATGTCCCATACATCAACACAACATGCCCCTGCCACCTAAAGTATACTCCCAGTTTCTTCTGTACAAGAACCAAACAGATAAATACTTAGACACACGGAGTGACTCAACCTTTGTCTTAGAAGATGTACTTGACAAAATTAATGTGGACGTCTGACCAGTAGAGCTAAAACTGAGTAGTATGACAGTCATGGACACAATAATTTCAAGTAAAAGCGTTCATGGATTGCAAGTGCGGGTGTGAACTCAAAGAATCCCTTTCAGTTACAGCAGGAATACAGTCGCGACGTTATCCCAGTAGACAAGTTTACATTCCCACAAAGGAAACAGCACTACAATGGCCTCATTTCAGACACTTGGCAGATAAGTTTCCGCCTCTTCAAGACTGTGATGGATGACATATCAATGGATAGGACTGTCCATCAGCACCGGCCCCTCTCAAAGTCATCATTGGTGCCAAAAATGAACTGTTTGCGCAAAGAGGAGATCTAGAATAGAGTGTAATAGGCTCATCAAACCCCCATCTAGACAGACAAGGAAGGAATAGCTTTGTGCATCAGCTCACAGTAAAGCAACTGCCAACTCCATTACTGATCGATGTTTTAAAGGCCTTGGAATCAGACTTCATTAAGAGAACTTTTGAGGAAAAGTATGTTTCGCAGGATGATGTTCAATTCATACAGTTCTTTAGTGACAAAATTACACAGAAAAAGAAACTAGCAACAATTTGCTTGCAGTGTCTTAAGTGGAAACCAAAGACGAACAACCAGTATGATGAGCATTACAAAACATTCATGGAAGGATCAATAAACAATGGTGATGCAGAGCCTGCACCTAGAACAACTGAAAAAGAGACAGAGTGGTACCTTCCACATCATGGCGTGTACCACTCCAGAAAACCCAACAAGCTTAGAGTTGTCTTCGACTGTGCAGCGAAATTCCATGGGGTTTTGCTGAACGACACTCTACTAACTGGACCTGATTTGATCAATTCACTCGTGGGAGTACTTTGCCGCTTTGGGAACGAGGCCGTCGCCATTATCTGTGGCATTGAAAGAATGTTTTATCAGTTTTCTGTCACTACTGAATTCCGGAGTTATTTCAAATTCCTCTGGTGGAATGATGGTGATCTGGAAAAGGAACCACAGGAGTACAGAATGACGGTTTATCTCTTTGGAGCCGCCTTGTCTTCGGCGACAATTTTGGCTTAAAACATCCAGCACGCCAGTACAAAGCTGACTATCCAAAGGCCTCACCATTTGTGGAGAAAATGTTTTATGTGGCTAGTCAGCATCCCATCAGTAGATGATGCACAAAAGCTGATCACTGAGTCCCAAGAGGTGTGAAAAAGAGGAGACATACGCCTTCATAAATTCAACTCGAATAAGGAATCAACCCTCACATGTTTAAAACCATCAGAAAGTGCAGAAAACATTGAACATTTAAGTTTCGACTCATTCCCTTCTGAGCGTGCCCTTGGCATTCAGTGGTCGGTGAAAAATGACAATTTTAGCTTTGACATTGGTTTGAAGGATCAACCATCAACCCGTTGCGGTGGCTTGTCCGTCATTGTCCCTCTCTATGACCCACTGGGATGTATCACTCCATTCAGCCTAAGTGGAAAACTTATTCTTCAAGAGCTGTGTCATAGAAGCATTGGATGGGATGATCCTCTCCCAGATGATATAAAACCACGGTGGGAGGATTGGCTGAGCGGTCTTCACAAGCTAAAAGAGGTCTCAATCCCAAGATGTTACTGTACACACAACTTCTATAACATTGTCAAT
Source organism: Nerophis lumbriciformis (assembly GCF_033978685.3). Classification (NCBI taxonomy): domain Eukaryota; kingdom Metazoa; phylum Chordata; class Actinopteri; order Syngnathiformes; family Syngnathidae; genus Nerophis; species Nerophis lumbriciformis. The sequence continues at coordinate 37,151,938 of NC_084562.2, forward strand.
AGGGATGTCCGATAATGGCTTTTTGCCGATATCTGATATTCCGATATTGTCCAACTCTTTAATTACCGATACCGATATCAACCTATACCGATATCAACCGATATATGCAGTCGTGGAATTAACACATTATTATTTACAACAATTACACAAGGCGAATCAGTAAAGAATCTGGGTATTATCTTCGACCCAACTCTCTCGTTTGAATCACACATTAAGAGTGTTACTAAAACGGCCTTCTTTCATCTCCGTAATATCGCTAAAATTCGTTCTATTTTATCCACTAGCGACGCTGAGATCATTATTCATGCGTTCGTTACGTCTCGTCTCGACTACTGTAACGTATTATTTTCGGGTCTCCCTATGTCTAGCATTAAAAAATTACAGTTGGTACAAAATGCGGCTGCTAGACTTTTGACAAGAACAAGAAAGTTTGATCATATTACGCCTATACTGGCTCACCTGCACTGGCTTCCTGTGCACTTAAGAAGTGACTTTAAGGTTTTACTACTTACGTATAAAATACTACACGGTCTAGCTCCGTCCTATCTTGTCGATTGCATTGTACCATATGTCCCGGCAAGAAATCTGCGTTCAAAGAACTCCGGCTTATTAGTGATTCCCAGAGCCCAAAAAAAGTCTGCGGGCTATAGAGCGTTTTCTATTCGGGCTCCAGTACTATGGAATGCCCTCCCGGTAACAATTAGAGATGCTACCTCAGTAGAAGCATTTAAGTCCCATCTTAAAACTCATTTGTATACTCTAGCCTTTAAATAGCCCCCCTGTTAGACCAGTTGATCTGCCGTTTCTTTTCTTTTCTCCTCTGCTCCCCTTTTCCTTGAGGGGGGGGGGGCACAGGTCCGGTGGCCATGGATGAAGTGCTGGCTGTCCAGAGTCGGGACCCGGGGTGGACCGCTCGCCTGTGCATCGGCTGGGAACATCTCTACGCTGCTGACCCGTCTCCGCTCGGGATGGTGTCCTGCTGGCCCCACTATGGACTGGACTCTTACTATTATGTTGGATCCACTATGGACTGGACTCTCACAATATTATGTCAGACCCACTCGACATCCATTGCTTTCGGTCTCCCCTAGAGGGGGGGGGGTTACCCACATATGCGGTCCTCTCCAAGGTTTCTCATAGTCATTCACATCGACGTCCCACTGGGGTGAGTTTTTCCTTGCCCGTATATGGGTTTTGTACCAAGGATGTCGTTGTGGCTTGTGCAGCCCTTTGAGACACTTGTGATTTAGGGCTATATAAATAAAGATTGATTGATTGATTGATTGATTGATTGATTGATTATGCCTAATTTGGACAACCAGGTATGGTGAAGATAAGGTACTTTTTTTTTTTAATTATAAAATAAGATAAATAAATTAAGAACATTTTCTTGAATAAAAAAGAAAGTAAAACAATATACCGTATTTTTAGGACTATAAGTCGCAGTTTTTTTCATAGTTTGGCCGGGGGTGCGACTTATACTCAGGAGCGGCTTATGTGTGAAATTATTAACACATTACCGTAAAATATCAAATAATATTTTTTAGCTCATTCACATAAGAGACTAGACGTATAAGATTTCATGGGATTTAGCGATTAGGAGTGACAGATTGTTTGGTAAACGTATAGCATGTTCTATATGTTATAGTTATTTGAATGACTCTTACCATAATATATTACGTTAACATACCAGGCACGTTCTCAGTTGGTTATTTATGCCTCATATAACCTACACTTATTCAGCCTGTTGTTCACCATTCTTTATTTATTTTAAATTGCCTTTCAAAAGTCTATTCTTGGTGTTGGATTTTATCAAATAAATTTCCCCAAAAATTGCGACTTATACTCCAGTGCGACTTATATATGTTTTTTTCCTTCTTTATTATGCATTTTCGGCAGGTGCGACTTATATTCCGGTGCAACTTATACTCCGAAAAATATGGTAAAAACAGTCACATAGAAACTAGTAATTAATGAAAATTAGTAAAATTAACTGTTAAAGGTTAGTACTATTAGTGGACCAGCAGCACGCACAATCACGTGTGCTTGCAGACTGTATTGATATATATATTCATATATAATGTAGGAACCAGAATATTAATAACAGAAAGAAACAACCCTTTTGTGTGAATGAGTGTAAATGGGGGAGGTAGGTTTTTTGGGTTGGTGCACTAATTGTAAGTGTATCTTGTGTTTTTTATGTTGATTTGATAAAAATAAAAATAACAAAATAAAAACCGATACCGATAATAAAAAAAACGATACCGATAAATTCCGATATTACATTTTAACGCATTTATCGGCCGATAATATCGGCAGGCCGATATTATCAGACATCTTTAATTGTCAACATATTTGTTGCGAACCATGTTCAGTTTATTAGAGATAATAGGAATCCCTGTCAGTGGAATTAGGTAAACACATCAGAAAACCCAGCCGATCACACATCTCAAGGTCTTAGAGCTTCAGACTTTCATTCAACCAACTGGTTGAGAGGTATTCCTCTGGGAGAGTGAATTACGTTTGACACTCACTTGTGAGTGAATGTGAGTGTGAATGTTGTCTATCTGTGTTGGCCATGTGTGTGGTGGCAACTTGTCCAGGGTGTACACCGCCTTCCGCCCGAATACAGGCTTCAGCACCCCCCATGACCCCAAAAGGGACAAGCGGTAGAAAATGGATGGATGGACCCACTGTTCCAGCAGAATTACTTGTCGGTGACCTTGAGGTCAAGGCAATTCAGGATTTTGTCATCTCAGTTGTCTGGTTTTCTTCTTGGACCAAGCTTCTGAAAGTTTTTGCAAGAATTAGAAGGCTGAGGTCTGGTCAAAAACACAGTGACCATGTGACCGTTGAGGAGCCGCTGAAGCAGTGGTAAAAATGGTACAGCAGCAGGGTTTTTTCCCATGAGTTTAAAGAGCTTTAGAGCAAAAATGTTCTTCCAAGCTCAAGCTCTCTTTTCAGTCTTGACCTTATTCTGTCTGATGGATTTCTGTGTGTTGGTGGAAGACTAAAAAACTCTTCACTTGGTCACAAAGTCAAGCACCTTGTTATCCTACCCAAAAACAGTCACATCACTAAGCTGATTGTGTCTCACTGTCACTCTAAGTCATTGCATCAAGGTCGAAGCCAGACACAGATGGAGCTTAGGAGCAATGGATATTGGGTTAGTGGTAGAACAGGGACGGCGTGGCTTAGTTGGGAGAGTGGCCGTGCCAGCAACTTGAGGGTTCCTGGTTCAATCCCCACTTTCTACCAACCTCGTCACGTCCGTTGTGTCCTTGAGCAAGACACTTCACCCTTGCTCCTGATGGGTCGTGGTTAGGGCCTTGCATGGCAGTTCCCGCCATCAGTGTGTGAATGTGGGTGTGAATGGGTGAATGTGGAAATAGTGTCAAAGCGCTTTGAGTACCTTGAAAGAAGAAAACCGCTATAAAAGTATAACCCATTTTTAGAAGTAAGCTTGTAGCTAACTTCATTCATAACTGTGTGCTTTGCCGCAAACTTCGACGGCCGACAGAGAAACTGCAAATGTCTGAACTTCCTAAAGAACGTGTTGAAGCTTCAGGTGCTTTCACATATAGCGGCATAGACTTTCAGTCCGTTCATTGAGAAGAAATTCCGCCAAGAGTGCAAAACCTATGGCTTATTTTTTACATGTTTGTATTCCAGAGCTGTCCATATTGAAATGCTCGACGATCTCTCAACAGACTCTTCCATCAACGCATTGAGATGCTGTATTAGCCTCAGCAGTGCCGTTAGAAAATTGTACTGTGACTAAGGCTCAAATGTTGTTGGTGCCTGAAGCAAGTTTAAGGAAACTCTCAAACCATGTGACACAAAGTTACTTGAAATCTTCTTCGCTGAGAAGCAATGTGAATTTGTCTTCAAGTCAAACAGCCGATTTGCACAGTGCCCAAGTCGGCTGGATGACGCCTCTCTTCGAACACTACTATATGAGGCCATGGCTTTTGTTAATAGCCGCCCATTGACAGTGAATGGAATCAATGATCCTAAGGCAATGGAACCCATAACACCCAATCATCTAATTATGATGAAATCCAAAGTTCCCCTTCCTCCTCCGGGTGTGTTTGTGAAGGAAGATTTGTATGCAACCAAGAGGTAGAGAAGAGTACAGTATTTCATAGAACAATTTTGGGGTCGCTGGAAAAAGGATTACCTGATGAACATATCAACAAGACATAAAGGGCACTTACTTCGGTGCAACCTCAAAGTAAATTTTGTTGTTCTCATCAAAGATGACAACCTCCCAAGAGATCATTGGCAAATAGGACGAGTGGTTGAGGTTGTTTAGAGTATTAGTGGCTTAGTTCGTTGAACCAAAGTGAAGATAGGTAAACAAAATCATCAAAAAAAACAAGAACCCCCTTTCAAACATTCAGTTATTGAAAGACCAATACAAAAATAGGTACTTCTTCCAATGAAATTATTGGAAAATAATGGAAATATCTATAGTTTATGAAAGAAGATGTACAGTCACACCTCTGGTGTTGATGTACAGTTATTCATGTATTAGAGAAAATAAAACCTATTCAATTAATTTACGTTTGCATGTTATTCATTCATTGTCACAGGATTTGATGGGACTGTAAAAAGTAATTGTGTTTCCATTTTTTTATGCTGTCATTCATTTATTTCCTTCCACCTTTGTGTGCTTTTATTTTGAAGGGCACTTTTCTTCTTTGCGTGTTTTCTCTTTATACTTCTTCGTGTGTTTCCTCTTTAAGAAACCAAAACGTACGTATTTGCGCCACAAACACAATCACGTTGCCAATGTCGGCTGCCTCGATGCTGTTTAGAAAAAAGTTTGTGCCGCTACACCAGCCACATTACATATAACAAAGGATAGTGAGTAGATCTAAACATTAATGACATTTCCCACCATTGGTAGGCGATAGAATAACGAGAAAGACTGCCATACCATCCAGCTAGCGCACTCGAGAGGCGAAAAGAGGTACGAAAAGATGTTGATGTATTTCAGACTGTGTGTGTGTGCAAATGTTTGTGTGTGTGCTAATAATATATTGTTAGTGAATGTATAATTGTTTAAATGGTTCAAGATTGAGAAGGTATGATGTGAATAGACTTGAAAGCTTGTGATGAGAATTATTTGTGATACAACAGCAAATGTAAAAGTTTTCTTTGTTTATTCTGTAGTTTTCAGGTTACACATGGTAGGCATGAACCAGTGAATTAAAGGTACCCGTCTGAAACTCAACATCTGAATCATTCCGAATGGCAGCTACAGTTTTAGTTATATTGTAAAACCTACAAATGTAGCATGGAGTGATGAATGAAAAATCTGTATGAGTAGAACGCTATGGACAAATAGAAGACGGAACTGCACTTGTACTTCTGGTTAAAAGCACTAATCAGAAGGTAATACTGTAGACGTTCAGCACGCAACACATGCAGGGAGCAAACCCGTCCAAAAGATGGCCGCATAACACAAACAGCAACACACCTTCTCAGTGTCTTTTGCTTGAGTTTTGTGAAAACTATTTGCATTATGGCTGTTAGCGAAGAACAAATCATAAATAAGCCGCAGCGTTTTATAAGGTTCAAAGTTCAGGTTGAAAGTAGCGGTTTATAGTCCGGAATTTACGGTATTTGGGATATGCGTAAATCCGGAAAATTTTCAATCAAACCACAGAGGCATGGCGGAGAAAATGATAAAACTTCATACTGTACAGGGGCGGCATGGCGTAGTGGGTAGAGCAACCGTGCCAGAAACCTGAGGGTTGCAGGTTCGCTCCCCGCCTCTTACCATCCAAAAATCGCTGCCGTTGTGTCCTTGGGCGGGACACTTCACCCTTTGCCCCCGGTGCCACTCACACCGGTGAGTTGAATGATGAATGATAGGTGGTGGTCGGAGGGGCCGTTGGCGCAAATTGCAGCCACGCTTCCGTCAGTCTACCCCAGGGCAGCTGTGGCTATGAAAGTAGCTTACCACCACCAAGTGTGAATGATTGATGGGTTTTACATGTAAAGCGACTTTGGGTACTTAGAAAAGCGCTATATAAATCCCAGTTATTATTATACTTCCTCCAAACGAGCCATTTGGAAATTGACCAATTTGTGACAGATATACAAGCATGGAGTGATAGTTTAATATCGTATAAACGCATGCTTACCTTAGCTAAAGCTAAATATTACTCAAATCTCATCCGCCTCAACAAAAACGACCCTAAATTTTTGTTTAGTACAGTAGCATCGCTAACCCAACAAGGGACTCCTCCCAATAGCTCCACCCACTCGGCAGATGACTTTATGAATTTCTTTAATAAGAAAATTGAACTCATTAGAAAGGAGATTAAAGACAACGCATCCCAGCTACAACTGGGTTCTATGAACACAGATACAACTGTATCTACGACGGATACTGCAATACAAAATAGTCTCTCTCTTTTTGATGAAATAACATTAGAGGAACTATTACAGCGTGTAAGTGGGATAAAACAAACAACATGTTTACTTGACCCACTTCCTGGGAAACTTATCAAGGAGCTTTTTGTATTATTAGGTCCATCAGTGCTAAATATTATAAACTTATCACTTTCCTCTGGCACTGTTCCCCTAGCATTCAAGAAAGCGGTTATTCATCCTCTGCTCAAAAGACCTAACCTTGATCCTGACCTCATGGTAAACTACCGACCGGTGTCCCACCTTCCCTTTATTTCGAAAATCCTCGAAAAAATTGTCGCACAGCAGCTAAATAAACACTTAGTGTCTAACAATCTCTGTGAACCTTTTCAATCCGGTTTCAGGGCAAATCACTCTACGGAGACAGCCCTCGCAAAAATGACTAATGATCTACTGCTAACGATGGATTCTGATGCGTCATCTATGTTGCTGCTTCTTGATCTTAGCGCTGCTTTCGATACCGTCGATCATAATATTTTATTAGAGCGTATCAAAACACATATTGGTATGTCAGACTTAGCTTTGTCGTGGTTTAACTCTTATCTTACTGACAGGATGCAATGCGTCTCCCATAATAATGTGACCTCGGACTATGTTAAGGTAACATAGGAAATTGCCATTTGTTATAGCTTTGTGACATGATACAAAGCACATTAATCAACATATAAAATATAAAAGTGACATATTGTAGCCAAAGACTGATTTCCATCTGCATCTTATTGCAAAGAAACAAGCGCAGGGCTCCCACTAATTCAGCGTTATCGTGAGTTGTATTTTTCATGCATTATTTTTGCTGTATTTTTATCTGGCACAAGTGGCAAGTCGGTCCCTGGAAATAATGCCTACATTAAACCGGTCCATGGTCAAAAAAGGTTGGGGACCACTGATGTAGACCACAAGGAAGTGTTTTAATGTAGAAAAAAATCATAATATGACCCTCTTAAATAAATCTTAAAGTGCTACAGTACAAACCCATATTCAAAACAATGAAAGCTCAGCCATTAAAATAGATAACATACTAAGGCTACTAAGAAACACAAAACATGCAAAATAGTTTTTTTTAACAGTGTCTCTATATATAACTATTTTAATTTGAAACTAAAATAAAATAAAAACTTGAAAAATAAATAATTTAGTCAGAAGATTTCAGTGCGTGTATAAGTACTTTTGAGCACATTCAACAATACCGTAATAATAATGGTAAATGGTAAATGGGTTATACTTGTATAGCGCTTTTCTACCTTCAAGGTACTCAAAGCGCTTTGACACTATTTCCACATTCACCCATTCACACACACATTCACACACTGATGGCAGGAGCTGCCATGCAAGTACTTAGTCTTTGCTCCACAGTAAGTCTTTGCTGTCGTCCAGCATTCTGTTTTTAATTTGTAGCCAATTCAGTTTTAGTTTTGTTCTGCATAGCCTTCCCTAAGCTTCAATGCCTTTTCTTTGGGCCACTTTGTTTATTTTTCGTTCAAGCACTAGACACCTTTTTTACCTGTACGCTGCCTCCCGCTGTTTTCGACATCTACAAAGCAATTAGCTACCTGCTGCCACCTACTGATATGGAAGAGTATTACACGGTCACTCTGCCGAGCTCTAGACAGCACCGACACTCAACAACAACACATCATTTGCAGACTATAAGTACTGGTTTGCAAATAATATTTTTAACCCAAATAGGTGAAATTAGATCATCTCCCACGGCACACCAGACTGTATCTCACGGCACACTAGTGTGCCGCGGCACAGTGGTTGAAAAACACTGATGTAGACCGCAAGGAAGTCTTTTACATTTAGAAAAAAATCATAATAAGACTCCTTTAATGCGCCTTTTGTATGAAAATAGACCTGACTAGACCCGCTCATCGACAGTGCGCCTTTTAATCCGGTGCGCCCTATGGTCCGGAAAATACGGTAAATTGGGTACTTGAAGAGAAAATCTTGCACAGGAAACTTGATGAAGATGGAGGACTGAAACATGCAAAGCACCGCCAGCTAAAAATGTGTTATAAAAATATGTAAACGTCACTCCTCTTTAATAAAAAAAAAAAAATAATGATAACCATGATCACTTTGGTCACAATAACTGTGATATTAAATTTCATATAGTTACATCCCGAGTTACGACTATGTGGGGACTAACTTTACGATCCCCAAAAAACCTAAAATAATAAAAATAAAATAAATTATTTAAGGAAGGACAGACAAGTTAAAAGATGATTTTCAGTTTGTTGTTAGGGGCCGTCATCATTGGGTCTTTCGAAAGAAATGAAAATCATCATGAGGTGCGTTACCCACTTCATCAGTTCCTCCTGATTACACAGAGGGGTTATTAATCGATCACAGTACCTGGACTCAGGGGTTGCTTTCATCAAAATTTGCATAGAGATTTTATTCTTCAACACTGAGTGGTGAAAGCACTCTAGCAGCCAGATTACCATCATTGTGAATTTACAGTCTCAGGAATAAACCTGTCGCCTGATTAATGACAAGCTATGATTTGTTACAAGGCATCCCGTAATTCACTGTATTGTTTTGAGTGGATTTATTTCATTATTAATGTTGGAGACGGAGATGTAGAAACTGACCTCTCCCAGTGGCTGCACACGTTGGGATCATCTGGGTTGAGGGGCATCACCAGAGAGATGTGGCTGAACACTTTGAGCCACAGCAGTACTTGGGGAAAGACATCGCCAGCCCCCATTGTACTCCTCATGCTGTCCTTGGGGAAAAAGAAAATGAAAGTGAGAGGAAGACAGTGCTTTGTTGATAGATAGAATACTTTTATGTGGCTAAAGGAGTAGTTTAGTTTTGTGTAAATAAGAGCTTTGCAGTTGGTCTCGGTTGAAATAATTCTGCATTGAGGTCTTTTCATTCATGGCATGGTTTAATTGGCCCAATCACAATTTCTTTTTGATGTACTAAGCCAGCAGTTCTCTCTCCCCAAGGACCACCTCAGAAAACACTTGACTTTCCAAATACCACCTTATTGACCAACATTTAAATATACTAGCGCTCTAGGCCTACGTATTAATTAAAAACAAGGCAGAGGTTTTATTTAGGTTTTATTTATTTTTTTTTGGCCACTGTAACATTGCACACAGATTGAACAGTGACACTGTGTGTGAATATTTAATCAAGTGATTCTTTGGCGTACCACTAGATGGAGTCCACGTATACATACCTACAGGTAAAAGCCAGTAAATTAGAATATTTTGAAAAACTTGATTTATTTCAGTAATTGCATTCAAAAGGTGTAACTTGTACATTATATTTATTCATTGCACACAGACTGATGCATTCAAATGTTTATTTCATTTAGTTTTGATGATTTGAAGTGGCAACAAATGAAAATCCAAAATTCCGTGTGTCACAAAATTAGAATATTACTTAAGGCTAATACAAAAAAGGGATTTTTAGAAATGTTGGCCAACTGAAAAGTATGAAAATGAAAAATATGAGCATGTACAATACTCAATACTTGGTTGGAGCTCCTTTTGCCTCAATTACTGCGTTAATGCGGCGTGGCATGGAGTCGATGAGTTTCTGGCACTGCTCAGGTGTTATGAGAGCCCAGGTTGCTCTGATAGTGGCCTTCAACTCTTCTGCGTTTTTGGGTCTGGCATTCTGCATCTTCCTTTTCACAATACCCCACAGATTTTCTATGGGGCTAAGGTCAGGGGAGTTGGCGGGCCAATTTAGAACAGAAATACCATGGTCCGTAAACCAGGCACGGGTAGATTTTGCGCTGTGTGCAGGCGCCAAGTCCTGTTGGAACTTGAAATCTCCATCTCCATAGAGCAGGTCAGCAGCAGGAAGCATGAAGTGCTCTAAAACTTGCTGGTAGACGGCTGCGTTGACCCTGGATCTCAGGAAACAGAGTGGACCGACACCAGCAGATGACATGGCACCCCAAACCATCACCCAACCATGCAAATTTTGCATTTCCTTTGGAAATCGAGGTCCCAGAGTCTGGAGGAAGACAGGAGAGGCACAGGATCCACGTTGCCTGAAGTCTAGTGTAAAGTTTCCACCATCAGTGATGGTTTGGGGTGCCATGTCATCTGCTGGTGTCGGTCCACTCTGTTTCCTGAGATCCAGGGTCAACGCAGCCGTCTACCAGCAAGTTTTAGAGCACTTCATGCTTCCTGCTGCTGACCTGCTCTATGGAGATGGAGATTTCAAGTTCCAACAGGACTTGGCGCCTGCACACCGCGCAAAATCTACCCGTGCCTGGTTGACGGACCATGGTATTTCTGTTCTAAATTGGCCCGCCAACTCCCCTGACCTTAGCCCCATAGAAAATCTGTGGGGTATTGTGAAAAGGAAGATGCAGAATGCCAGACCCAAAAATGCAGAAGAGTTGAAGGCCACTATCAGAGCAACCTGGGCTCTCATAACACCTGAGCAGTGCCAGAAACTCATCGACTCCATGCCACGCCGCATTAACGCAGTAATTGAGGCAAAAGGAGCTCCAACCAAGTATTGAGTATTGTACATGCTCATATTTTTCATTTTCATACTTTTCAGTTGGCCAACATTTCTAAAAATCCCTTTTTTGTATTAGCCTTAAGTAATATTCTAATTTTGTGACACACGGAATTTTGGATTTTCATTTGTTGCCACTTCAAATCATCAAAATTAAATGAAATAAACATTTAAATGCATCAGTCTGTGTGCAATGAATAAATATAATGTACAAGTTACACCTTTTGAATGCAATTACTGAAATAAATCAAGTTTTTCAAAATATTCTAATTTACTGGCTTTTACCTGTATATTGGAGTGTAAATAACTACCACGCAACATAAAGGCAGAAGCGGAATCCACCTGATTATAACATGCTCATCCAATAAAGGAAAACTGTACCTTTTGGTAATTGTGCCCATCATTCACAATCCTGATGTGAGACAAGAACACACGCCTTTCCCTTTTATGTGCATTCTAGATAGTTAAAAAAATGAGGATTCTACTTTTTTTTTTTCCTGTTAATGAAAATGGATAGATGGATGGATGGAACTACAAAATACACATCCAAAAAACACCAATGCCCCATTTGCATGATGTGACCTGCATATTAACCAAGGTATATCAACATTGTTAATGTAGGAGCTAACACCAAGGAACTACTTTTCTGGCACAGTGACACATCTGAGACAATGGATTCTAACTTAGACCCAGCAAGGAAAACACATCAAGATGCTTTCTTCCTCCCAACATTTTTTATCTGAGGTGTGAGCACTCTGATGAATTAACCAGCTAAAAGAGGAGCACACATCTTGAGCTAAAAGATAAAAACATCTCACCAGTCGACATCCCAGTGAAAGCAGAAATCGTAAGTGACTGTTTTGGTATGTCTTATTTTGTCAATGAAACATTTAGGACTTAGAATTAGTGCTATATGTTGGTTAGTGTACTCGAACTGGATATGATTTGCACCCAGCTTCTAAAACAGGCCTGGGCAATTATTTTGACTTGGGGGCCAAATTTAGTGAAAAAAATGTGTCTGGGGGACGACAGACACACACAAGTTGTGAAACTCTGCTGTACAGCATGTATGCTTGGGTCCTATTTTTAGGAACACGGACACAATAATGCAGGGATCCTCAACAGGCGGACCGCGGTCCATGTCCGGACCCAGCGACGTGTCCGTCCGGACCCAGCACGAATTATAGTGTAAAAAAAAATAAAATAAAAAAAAAATTATTATAATTATAATTATTATAAAAAATATAATAATTGTATTTATCTTTGAGTTATCGCTAGCGCAAGTCAACGTTCTTTGTTGTTTTTAGTCAAATGTCTCCACGTTTTGTTTACACTTCTCCGTGTCTCACTCACTCCGTCTCTCTCCCTCTCTCTCTCTCTCCAGAGGTGGGACCAAGTCATTGTTTTGCAAGTCACAAGTAAGTCTCAAGTCTTTGCCCTCAAGTCCGAGTCAAGTCCTGAGTCAAGACAGGCAAGCCCCGAGTCAAGTCCAAAGTCAAGACTGGAAAGTCTCAAGTCAAGTCCTAAGTCCTGCATTTCGAGTCCTTTCAAGTCCTTTTAACCACAGACTAATATATTAAAACAGATTGTGTATGCTTTTCAAACGCTGTATTTATTTATTAAAACAAGTGCATTTTAAATTGCAGGAAAGAAAATTGTGCTGACATTGCACTTTATAATAGCACTATTAACCAGTCATTTTAAACATTAACTCATTCCTTTACAGAACAAACACATTGAAAAATAAAGTGCAAATGTACTTATTTGTACAAAAGTGTTAACATTGAAAAAACATGACATATACGTGAACATAACAAAAAAGTTGTACTTTTTATATGTCAGGGCCCTATGCTGCATTGCATTTGCAAAAGACCAAATTAGCCAAGAGTCTGTCAGTCATTTGTGCACGATGGGGGCGTAGTATGATGCCACCATGGCTGAAAACTCGCTCCACTGGAGCACTGGAGGCAGGCACTGCCAAGACTCTCATGGCCACTCGGAACAGTGAAGGAAGAGTCTTCATGTTCAATTCCCAGAACAAAAGGGGGGAGAGAGTTGTTTTGGGTTGGTGCACTACTTGTAAGTGTATCTTGTGTTTTTTATGTTGATTTAATTAAAAAAAGAAAAAGAAAAAAAAATTATTTCTTGTGCGGCCCGATACCAATCGATCCACGGACCAGTACCGGGCCGCGGCCCGGTGGTTGGGGACCACTGAGGTAAACAACCAACAGTATGTCAGAAAGCTAGCTAAAACGGTACACATATTCATAATATAGTATACATTTTAACTGACCTTTATTTGACTATTTTTGTCTTTTTTTAGGTGGCTAAAATACGCGGTGCTGCTGACCGCCGTCTAACGTTACGTGTGATATATTGACTAACGTAACCCTGCTTAAAAAAATCAATCAATCAATCAATCTTTATTTATATAGCCCTAAATCACAAGTGTCTCAAAGGGCTGCACAAGCCACAACGACATCCTCACTGAACAAAAAGTATGAATAAGGTAGTGAACTGCAACAGATTCCCGTGTTTGCAATAACGTTATAACGTTAGCAGTGAGTTTACAGCCTCACTGATTTAACTACACAGCAAATAAAAGTCACGTTACTTAGCCAATAAACGTTATCTTACATTCAAAACTTACCGTTATTTGTGCAACTTCAAATGCCGGACGAAGTTGGAAGTTGTTGCCTCTCCATCATTAATTTTCGAACCGCATGTGTTGCATACTGCAAACCGTTTTGTGTTGACCACCTCGTAATTTTTATACCCAAACAAAATTATTTTAGGTATCATTTTTTGTTCACTGGCGTGTGGTTTGGACATGTCTTCTTCGTTGGTTGTCCTGCAATTTGATTGGATGAATGCTGTGTGATGAAAACAAAGTAGATCTAATTTGATTGGCCACACCAGCTGACACACGCAACGCTGATAGACAAGTACACAATGAAAAATACGGAGCGCTCCCGAATAACTTTTTCATCTTTGGGTTTTGGGGAAAGTAGCAAGTCATGTCAAGTCATGTCAATTCAAAAGGCTCAAGTCCAAGTGAAGTCACAAGTCATTGATGTTAAAGTCTAAGTCGAGTTGCAAGTCTTTTTACATTTTGTCAAGTCGAGTCTAAAGTCATCAAATTCATGACTCGAGTCTGACTCGAGTCCAAGTCATGTGACTCGAGTCCACACCTCTGTCTCTCTCTCTCTCTCTCAGAGAGAGCGAGAGAACGCCACTCTGATTGGCTGATTCCGGGGTATGGGTTGTCCTCTCTATCACAACGACGCGCTGATAGGCGGTTACCACCTGGGTCATACACATGTGCACAGTGCAGACCAATGTGTCTAATATGCAACAGTACTGTTGCTCTGGTGAAAAGTGAAAATCTGAAACGTCACTATCTGAAAGAGCACCGCGAATTTGAAGAGACATTTCCTCATGATTCAGAGCTAAGAAAAAAAGAAATCACGAGGCTGAAAAAGTCATATGAAACATCAAGCAAGATTTTTGTTAAATCTATGACACAACAACAAATAGCAACAGAGTGCTCACTCAGAGTGGCATGGGTTTTGGGTAAACACAAGAAGCCATTCTCTGATGCAGAAATAATTAAAGAATGCTTGACTGAAGTGATGGGTGCCATGTTTGAAGGCAAAGAAAAGGAAGAAATGACAGCTAAAATAAATCAAATCCCACTCTCTGATGCCACAGCTACCAGACGTACTGAAATTCTGGCTGGTGATTTGTCCAAGCTGCTTTGTGATGGAATAAAACATGCAGAGTGCATATCCCTAGCAGTGGATGAGTCCACTGACACCACTGACAATGCTCAGTTGTTGGTGTTTGTGAGGTATTATGATGAGGAAAAGGGGGAGTTTATTGAGATGTTTGGGGCCTGGCAAACCTCAGTGGACAAACAAGGGGAGAAGACATCTATAAAGCAATATCAGAAATGCTGAATGAAAAAGGGATAGATCTGAAGAAAGTTGTGTCCATTGCTACTGATGGAGCTCCAGCCATGTTGGGGAGAGAGAAGGGACTGGTTCCGCGTCTGAGAGACCACCACCCTGGCCTGATATCTTATCACTGCATAATCCACCAGTCTGTCCTTTGTGCAAGTCTTGGAGAAGTGTACTCTGAAATCATGACAACAATGATGAAACTCATAAACTTCTTGGGAGCATCATCTGCACTGCAGCACCGCTTGCTGCGCACATTCCTAACAGAGGTAGACGGTGCTTTTGATGATTTGCTCGTGCACAACAACGTCAGATGGCTTAGCAAAGGCAGGGTCCTGGAGCGTTTTTGGGCCATTAGAGAAGAGCTGCAAGTGTTTCTGTCCCAGCAAAATAGCGCAAAAGCAAAACAGTTCCTGGAATTTCTGCAAAATGCTGGGAAAATGGAAGCTGTGGCATGTTTGGCTGATATAACCTCCCATCTCCATGACCTAAATCTCAAGCTACAGGGGAAGAAGAACACAGTGTGTGAGCTGATGTCAGAAGTCCGTGCCTTCCAGAGGAAGCTGGAGCTTTTCAAAAGTGACATACAGGTAACTATTTTGTTATAATTATTTTCTACCACACACTATTTTCTTCCACAAAAAGTCTGCGGGCTATAGAGCGTTTTCTATTCGGGCTCCAGTACTATGGAATGCCCTCCCGGTAACAATTAGAGATGCTACCTCAGTAGAAGCATTTAAGTCCCATCTTAAAACTCATTTGTATACTCTAGCCTTTAAATAGCCCCCCTGTTAGACCAGTTGATCTGCCGTTTCTTTTCTTTTCTCCTCTGCTCCCCTTTTCCTTGAGGGGGGGGGGCACAGGTCCGGTGGCCATGGATGAAGTGCTGGCTGTCCAGAGTCGGGACCCGGGGTGGACCGCTCGCCTGTGCATCGGCTGGGAACATCTCTACGCTGCTGACCCGTCTCCGCTCGGGATGGTGTCCTGCTGGCCCCACTATGGACTGGACTCTTACTATTATGTTGGATCCACTATGGCCTGGACTCTCACAATATTATGTCAGACCCACCGACATCCATTGCTTTCGGTCTCCCCTAGAGGGGGGGGGTTACCCACATATGCGGTCCTCTCCAAGGTTTCTCATAGTCATTCACATCGACGTCCCACTGGGGTGAGTTTTTCCTTGCCCATATGTGGGCTTTGTACCGAGGATGTCGTTGTGGCTTGTGCAGCCCTTTGAGACACTTGTGATTTAGGGCTATATAAATAAAGATTGATTGATTGATTGATTGACTTGATAATTCATATCTATTTTTAAGCATTGTTCCTAATATATATTTAAACTGTGTATCTACAGGAGGAACTGCTCCACTTCCCCAAACTTCTGGAACTGACCAAAGGAGAGGGAGATCATCAGTGCCATTTGGAATTCTTGGAAAAACTCATTGCAAATTTCAAGACTCGCTTTGATGGCTTCATTTTGGGAAAACAAGTCCTGCTGTTCATTGAAAACCCATTCCTGATCAGAAATGTGAGTGTGTTCTCTGCAGAAGCAAAACAAGTCTTCCCATGGGCCAGAGCTGCTTCACTGCAGACTGAGCTCATTGACCCCCAAGAAAGCGTCGCACTGAAAGAGGCTCAGTGTGACGCCATCACCTTCTGGTCAAAGCTGGTCATTCCTTCCAAGTTCCCTCTGCTGCATAAGATGGCCTGTCACATCCTCACAATGTTTGGCTCAACATACAGCTGTGAGTCTGCCTTCTCTACAATGAACATTGTGAAGAACAAGTACAGCAGCAGACTGACCAATGAACACCTGGATCAGTGTCTCCGCCTGGTCATCACACCTTTTGTGCCAAAGTTCAAAGTCTTGGCTTCAACCCCAAGAGCCCAATTCTCCCATTGAGCAGTTGTCTTTTACACAACGGGGATGTACTGTACCATAGTTATATTTGCACATGAATGAGATCTGTTGAAGTCATTTGTTTACCAGGGATAGGAGGGTTGTGTTTAAAAGTATTTATTTTTTGTTAAAACTGAAAGTTTTATTTAAGTTCTTATTTATTTTGTTTCAAAGAAAATATTTCATGTATTTTATTGGATATTTATTTTATTTTTGTTAATTTGAAGAAAATGTTAAACTACTACCTACCCCCTGCTACTATATAAGCTTGACGGATAATAAACGGACCCAGCCTGTTTCAAAAAAACATTTGTGGACCTTCAAGATTTGTACTTGAGGACCCCTGCAATAATGTATGATTGATTGCTAAAAACGTTATGACAGACCGCCTTAAAAAACGGAATGGAATTTGTTTTATTTTTTACTGAATGAGACACCCAGAATAAAAATAAAAAATGTGGGATTTACAATATTAACTATGAACGATAAAACACTGAATACTGTCAACATATGAACGCACACCCCCTCTCGATCAACATATTTTACAAACGCAACAAACAGCGAAATAAGAATGTGAAGGGTAAAAAGAAAAACACCTACGATCTGATACATCTGATACATCACTAAGCTTTAGAACATTGTTGTAAAAATCTCCTTCTGCGTTTGTCCCTGACACCCGCATTTCAGGCAGGCCGCTCTGGAAACACTCTGTGGAAACGCTCCCCACCTACACTGCTTGTTGCCTTGTCTGAGCTGCTGCGACTTAGATTACCATAGTAACTAGTATATAATGCATAAGCGCGGATTCCAACCATTGAAATACTTTGTATAGTTCAAGACTTACGGTACATGCCCCTAAAGCTGACCAACACGCCGGATTGTAGTCAGCTGGAGGCGTGTCTTAATGAAATTAAACAATGGATGTCCGCTATCTTCTTGCAACTCAACGCCAAGAAAACGGAAATGCTGATTATCGGTCCTGCTAAACACCGACATTTATTTAATAATACCACCTTAACATTTGACAACCAAACAATTACACAAGGCGAATCAGTAAAGAATCTGGGTATTATCTTCGACCCAACTCTCTCCTTTGAATCACACATTAAGAGTGTTACAAAACGGCCTTCTTTCATCTCCGTAATATCGCTAAAATTCGTTCTATTTTATCCACTAGCGACGCTGAGATCATTATTCATGCGTTCGTTACGTCTCGTCTCGACTACTGTAACGTATTATTTTCGGGTCTCCCTATGTCTAGCATTAAAAAATTACAGTTGGTACAAAATGCGGCTGCTAGACTTTTGACAAGAACAAGAAAGTTTGATCATATTACGCCTATACTGGCTCACCTGCACTGGCTTCCTGTGCACTTAAGAAGTGACTTTAAGGTTTTACTACTTACGTATAAAATACTACACGGTCTAGCTCCGTCCTATCTTGTCGATTGCATTGTACCATATGTCCCGGCAAGAAATCTGCGTTCAAAGAACTCCGGCTTATTAGTGATTCCCAGAGCCCAAAAAAAGTCTGCGGGCTATAGAGCGTTTTCTATTGGGGCTCCAGTACTATGGAATGCCCTCCCGGTAACAATTAGAGATGCTACCTCAGTAGAAGCATTTAAGTCCCATCTTAAAAGTCATTTGTATACTCTAGCCTTTAAATAGCCCCCCTGTTAGACCAGTTGATCTGCCGTTTCTTTTCTTTTCTCCTCTGCTCCCCTTTTCCTTGAGGGGGGGGGGGGCACAGGTCCGGTGGCCATGGATGAAGTGCTGGCTGTCCAGAGTCGGGACCCGGGGTGGACCGCTCGCCTGTGCATCGGCTGGAAACATCTCTGCGCTGCTGACCCGTCTCCGCTCGGGATGGTGTCCTGCTGGCCCCACTATGGACTGGACTCTTACTATTATGTTGGATCCACTATGGACTGGACTCTCACAATATTATGTCAGACCCACTCGACATCCATTGCTTTCGGTCTCCCCTAGAGGGGGGGGGGGTTACCCACATATGCGGTCCTCTCCAAGGTTTCTCATAGTCATTCACATCGACGTCCCACTGGGGTGAGTTTTTCCTTGCCCGTATGTGGGCTTTGTACCGAGGATGTCGTTGTGGCTTGTGCAGCCCTTTGAGACACTTGTGATTTAGGGCTATATAAATAAAGATTGATTGATTGATTGATTGAATTTGAAGACATCCCTGCACATCATAATGGCAGCTACAGTTTCGAATATCCGGCGGGCCAGATCAAAAAGCTTAACGGGCCTTAATTTGCCCAGGTCTGTTCTATAACATGCTGTTTATCCTCCTTATATCAAGGTACACAAAGATAAGGTTTTGGGTCATCGTTCGTCCCAAAGTAGTCGTCAATGGCTCTCACAAAATCTGCCATGATTTGTGGTAGTTGTTATTGACGGAAGTAGCGTTTGTTGCTATGCACTTTGCGAAATCAATGTGCCCGGGGAAGAAGTTGTAATATGCTTAAACTGACCAAAGTACTGTAAGTATTAAATGTTCCTGTTACTACATTACTGTACATACATAACTGTAGCATGTATATAAAATGTTGTTCAAGATTTTTGGAGGTTTTCTATAGGGCTCTATAGGCAGAATAGGTGAAGCCCCAATGCCTGCATTATTAGCCACATTGGGCTAGCAGGTTTTTTTTACAATCTTGACGCACAGAAAAGAGAAAGACATTTTTTTTGTCTCACATAGGGATTGTGGATGATGAGATGAGATGAAAATTCCACAAAAATTGCATTTTTTCTCTAGATATCTTATTGCTGGAAATGTACCTATTTGCCGTTAAACACAAACAAATAAGTGATTATCAGTATGTAAATAAACTTAATGTTTGATCATATTACGCCTATACTGGCTCACCTGCACTGGCTTCCTGTGCACTTAAGATGTGACTTTAAGGTTTTACTACTTACGTATAAAATACTACACGGTCTAGCTCCGTCCTATCTTGTCGATTGCATTGTACCATATGTCCCGGCAAGAAATCTGCGTTCAAAGAACTCCGGCTTATTAGTGATTCCCAGAGCCCAAAAAAAGTCTGCGGGCTATAGAGCGTTTTCTATTCGGGCTCCAGTACTATGGAATGCCCTCCCGGTAACAATTAGAGATGCTACCTCAGTAGAAGCATTTAAGTCCCATCTTAAAACTCATTTGTATACTCTAGCCTTTAAATAGCCCCCCTGTTAGACCAGTTGATCTGCCGTTTCTTTTCTTTTCTCCTCTGCTCCCCTTTTCCTTGAGGGGGGGGGGGGCACAGGTCCGGTGGCCATGGATGAAGTGCTGGCTGTCCAGAGTCGGGACCCGGGGTGGACCGCTCGCCTGTGCATTGGCAGGGAACATCTCTGCGCTGCTGACCCGTCTCCGCTCGGGATGGTGTCCTGCTGGCCCCACTATGGACTGGACTCTTACTATTATGTTGGATCCACTATGGACTGGACTCTCACAATATTATGTCAGACCCACTCGACATCCATTGCTTTCGGTCTCCCCTAGAGGGGGGGGGTTACCCACATATGCGGTCCTCTCCAAGGTTTCTCATAGTCATTCACATCGACGTCCCACTGGGGTGAGTTTTTCCTTGCCCGTATGTGGGCTTTGTACCGAGGATGTCGTTGTGGCTTGTGCAGCCCTTTGAGACACTTGTGATTTAGGGCTATATAAATAAAGATTGATTGATTGATTGAATGTAACTGTTAGACCCAACAAATGTTCTTCTGGAATGATTAGATTAAAAAAAACACTTAGACGTTAAAAGGAGGGGACACATTTTCATTTAGGGCTAATGGCCATGTGCCTATCGTCACCGCAACAATTTCAAGTTAACTTTTGGCCAGAACAACTTTTTGATGGAGCCATCATACAGGTAAAAAAAAGTATTTAATAACCAATACTTAGATATATGAGGTGGGGACTTGTCCAGGGTGTACCCCACCTTCCGCTCGATTGTAGCTGAGATAGGCTCCAGCGCCCCCCGCCACCCCGAAGGGAATAAGCGGTAGAAAATGGATGGATGGATGGATACTTAGATATAGTGCAACAGAAAAGTGCACAGGAAGCATAACAAAGCTTGAACACTCATGAATCAAACAATGCAGTACAGCTCATACAATGATCCAGCATCGAGAGGCAGGTGATACTGGACTAAAAAAACCCTCCTTATCAGTGATCAGAGGCAAGTGAGTCCACTGACTGCTAATCAAGAGCAGGTGAGGGGAAACTGCGTTCAAACCAGCGAAGTGATAGTAACCCTGAAGTTGAAAGACAAATAAGAGCGCAAGACAGGAACTAAAACGCTAAACATAGGAAAACACAAACACATGACCAAACTGTCAGGAGCAATCCTGACATAGTTGGATTTCCATTATTTACAATGGGAAACATTTTGCCTGTTCTATATTCAAGGTTTTTGGCATCCTGACAGACATGCAGACACACTGATGCACTTTTGAAGCTTAATTGCCAACATTAACACACCAGCAGTAGTGTAAAATTTAACAAGGTATTTGCACACTTGCACACAAAAAAATTGGTAGCCCTCAATTCCAGCTACAAATCTCAATTCTACGCCTCTTATCCACCAAGCAAACCTGAATAGTTCTTTGGGCTTTCCATGGTGATGGAGAGGGCCAAGGTGCATTCACAGACACAGCCAGACCCTTACAGTATCTTTAAATTACTTGTGTTGTGGACTATAACTATATACAACAAATAATTTAAGTAACTTGAACTTCTGGAGGGGATTCAATTGGAAAAAACTGTATCCATCCATCCATTTTCTACCGCTTGTCCCTTTTTGCTTTATCAAGTGTCAGTTCAGTTATTTTTAAGTCAATCGAAAAAAATCGTCGTAGTGAATAGGAACTGGGGGGTTTGAGGTAATGGCAGTTTGCCCCTCACTTCTTACAAGGGATCAGTACAGGAATGTGGTTCCACAGCACCGTAGTAACCAGACTAAAAAAACAGTAGCAGCCATTTACTGTACAATAAGGTGATATTGTGTAAGTAATATCTTATAAGTAATTTGTTTTGCAAATCCTTTGTCCTGCATTAATGCTGGTTATGTTCCTTTAATTAGGGCAATTATGTTCAGTTCAGCTCAGTTCAGTTCAGTTTCAGTTCATTTCGAACATGCATAAAATACAATTACAGTTACAATGTAGTGCATCACATATTTACAGTTGTTTTCATAACAGCACGTCTGAAAAGGAGTAGGAAGAAGCAGAGCTTATTTAACCCTACCCCTTTTCATATCATAACAGTTTCTTAATTTGGTAAAATGGTTACTTTGGTATAATTTTATTCACAATATATTATTTAAGTATTTCAATCAGTATAACTATATTCCATTTAAAAAATAAAAATGGTATCACTTAGCACTGTCAAACTATTTTTTTTTTTTAATCAGATTAATCACAATTTGAATTTTGATTTATTGTGATTAGTCACAATAAATTACTTGCCTACAAAATAAAAAAATAAAAAAATATATTTTGACAGAGACACAATTTTATTGTGAGAATGTCATACACAAACATTATGGAATCTTACTTTGGAGGCGCGATTACAACACAGTTGGCGTTTGTGACAGCTCCTTTAGCACAATTTCTCCAAACCCACACACACATGTGAACCCCACACAGCGATCACATTAAAGTTGAACCTGCCCTGGCCCAAGACCTTGGGGATATATTGTGTATTATTGCATTTAATGCTAGTATTTGCATAGTCAGACAAAAGAAGAACAAGTCTTCCATCTCGAGGGAAAAAGCTGTGAACAATGACACTGATTTTTACTGCAAAGGAGTGCTAATTTCAGGGATTACTAAAAAATAGAAAGCAAGTTGTATTTTCCTGTCTTAATGTCTTAACCGTTACCTAGAAGACACTAAAAAGATTACGTTTATAGTTTATCTCGAAAAAACACCCAAAAAACTGCCAGACATGTGTGTGCAGTGTCTCTTTGTGTTCAGTACTAATGTTGGCCTTTTGTTCCCAAAAAGCCTCAGAAGCTGTCAGACTGTGAGTTTGGACAGAGATGCTTTAAAAACGCTGGTTTGATCAGGTTACAACGAGTATGATGTAGAGCCGGGGTCCCCAAACTACGGCCCGCGGGCCGGATCCGGCCCCCCAGCATCCAAAATCCGGCCCACGGGAAGTCCCAAGTTACATTTTTTTTTTTTTTTTATCCTTCCTTTCTAATCCATTTTCTACCGCTTGTTACTCTCGGTGTCTCCTTGCCGCTCAGACAAATCATATTGTCTAAAAATGAATTTTCCCATCGACAACGTGACAATGTTAAATGTTAAATGTTGATGAACATCAGTTGATGTTAAATGACAAAACAGATTATAAAGACAATGCATATATACAGGTAAAAGCCAGTAAATTAGAATATTTTGAAAAACTTGATTTATTTCAGTAATTGCATTCAAAAGGTGTAACTTGTACATTATATTTATTCATTGCACACAGACTGATGCATTCAAATGTTTATTTCATTTAATTTTGATGATTTGAAGTGGCAACAAATGAAAATCCAAAATTCCGTGTGTCACAAAATTAGAATATTACTTAAGGCCAATACAAAAAAGGGATTTTTAGAAATGTTGGCCAACTGAAAAGTATGAAAATGAAAAATATGAGCATGTACAATACTCAATACTTGGTTGGAGCTCCTTTTGCCTCAATTACTGCGTTAATGCGGCGTGGCATGGAGTCGATGAGTTTCTGGCACTGCTCAGGTGTTATGAGAGCCCAGGTTGCTCTGATAGTGGCCTTCAACTCTTCTGCGTTTTTGGGTCTGGCATTCTGCATCTTCCTTTTCACAATACCCCACAGATTTTCTATGGGGCTAAGGTCAGGGGAGTTGGCGGGCCAATTTAGAACAGAAATACCATGGTCCGTAAACCAGGCACGGGTAGATTTTGCGCTGTGTGCAGGCGCCAAGTCCTGTTGGAACTTGAAATCTCCATCTCCATAGAGCAGGTCAGCAGCAGGAAGCATGAAGTGCTCTAAAACTTGCTGGTAGACGGCTGCGTTGACCCTGGATCTCAGGAAACAGAGTGGACCGACACCAGCAGATGACATGGCACCCCAAACCATCACCCAACCATGCAAATTTTGCATTTCCTTTGGAAATCGAGGTCCCAGAGTCTGGAGGAAGACAGGAGAGGCACAGGATCCACGTTGCCTGAAGTCTAGTGTAAAGTTTCCACCATCAGTGATGGTTTGGGGTGCCATGTCATCTGCTGGTGTCGGTCCACTCTGTTTCCTGAGATCCAGGGTCAACGCAGCCGTCTACCAGCAAGTTTTAGAGCACTTCATGCTTCCTGCTGCTGACCTGCTCTATGGAGATGGAGATTTCAAGTTCCAACAGGACTTGGCGCCTGCACACAGCGCAAAATCTACCCGTGCCTGGTTTACGGACCATGGTATTTCTGTTCTAAATTGGCCCGCCAACTCCCCTGACCTTAGCCCCATAGAAAATCTGTGGGGTATTGTGAAAAGGAAGATGCAGAATGCCAGACCCAAAAACGCAGAAGAGTTGAAGGCCACTATCAGAGCAACCTGGGCTCTCATAACACCTGAGCAGTGCCAGAAACTCATCGACTCCATGCCACGCCGCATTAACGCAGTAATTGACGCAAAAGGAGCTCCAACCAAGTATTGAGTATTGTACATGCTCATATTTTTCATTTTCATACTTTTCAGTTGGCCAACATTTCTAAAAATCCCTTTTTTGTATTAGCCTTAAGTAATATTCTAATTTTGTGACACACGGAATTTTGGATTTTCATTTGTTGCCACTTCAAATCATCAAATTTAAATGAAATAAACATTTGAATGCATCAGTCTGTGTGCAATGAATAAATATAATGTACAAGTTACACCTTTTGAATGCAATTACTGAAATAAATCAAGTTTTTCAAAATATTCTAATTTACTGGCTTTTACCTGTATATACACACATTGTCTTTATAATCCGTTTTGTCATTCATATATATATATATATATATATATATATACAGCCTGTCCCCCGGCCATTTTTTTTTAACTCAATGCAGCCCCCGAGTCAAAAAGTTTGGGGACCCCTGATGTAGAGCATGGGTGTCAAACTCTGGCCCGCGGGCCGTGTAATTCCACTTGTCCGCTTTTCACTCAGTCCAACGAATGCTGGCCCAGTCACATAATATGTGCGGCTTCTGCACGCACACACACACACACACACGTGAATGCAACGCGTACTTGACCAACAGCGATACAGGTTACCCTGAGGGTGCCCGTATAAATAAATCAAATCAAATCAAATCAACTTTATTTATAAAGCACATTTAAAATTTAGCACAGGGGTAGCCAAAGTGCTGTACATTGGGCAGGTTAAAAGATAATACGAGTACCGAGCAAACACAACACAACACAAACAGAACATGATAAAAAATAAATAAATAAAATAGAATAAATAAAACATAAAAACAATAACACTGTTAGAAATATGCGCCACACTGTGAATCCACACCAAACAAGAATGACAAACACATTTCGGGAGAACATTCGCATCAGAACACAACATAAACACAACAAAACAAATACCGAGAATCCCATGCAGCCCTAACTCTTCCGGGCTGCAATATACACCCCCGCTACCACCAAACCCCCCCCCAACCGACGCACTGCAAAACAAGGGTTTTTACTCCTTCAATATAACCTTAATGATTCCAAATCCTCATATTCCGTCTGTGCGTTTTCTTTTTAAACAAAAAGGTATTTGCATGAATGTTCCTGGGCTAAATATACAAGCTGTTCACAAAGTTTTGATTATTTAAAATTGTTTTTTTTAAAAGCAATTGATTAAATCTTTGTATTACGGTAGATTTATTCCACTATCCCTGAGGTTATTAAGCTTTTTAACCACATTGTATTTATTTGTGTATTGCAGTACCCTGTTGATCAGACTTGGGCAAAATACAGCCCACAGGACATTTCCCAATTATTTTTGTTAAACATTCAACATCGAAACATGCAGCCAGCAATTTTATACTGTTAAACTTGATGTTTTTATATTGATTTTACTTACTCTGTTGTTGTTATACTGCTACTGTTTGTGCTCTCAGGTGCTGTTTGAGGTCATGGGAGCTGTTAAAAAACAGATTTTGACAGTGAATAATGGTGACAATTATGACAGTGACAATAAGGCTATTCTATTCAGTGCTCTTTTTAAATTATTGTATGTTTTAACGTCTTGAAATCACAGTAACAGTGTAACACTTCAAAAAGTGATTAATTAAAGTATTCCTTACTTAAAAACAATGACGACGTTAGGAACGCCTAAACCTCTCAAAATTGCTACCCCTCTAGAAAAGACAATGTGTTTCAGGGTTTACTGAAACAAAGACGTATGCACTCAATTAGTGGAACTACAGGACTAAGTATGGTAGACATCCATCGCCATGTCCATGTGCAGCACGTTACAAGAAACGTATATACAGAAACTAGTGGTTGGAATCTTTGGGCAGCTCACGATTCGATTAATTTCCAATTCTTGGGATACCGATTCAATTAAGAATCGATTCCAAACAATTCCCGTTATATATTTGGTATACTGTATAAATGATCATTTTAAACCTTTTCAAAACAAGTTACCGGTTACAACATCTCCTCTTGACTGCTGATGTATGATTTATACAGTTGCGATCAAAAGTTTACATACACTTGTAAAGAACATAATGTCATGGCTGTCTTGAATTTCCAATAATTTCTACAACTTGTATTTTTTTGTGATAGAGTGATTGGAGCACATACTTGTTGTGCTCTTGTTGTCACAAAAAACATTCATGAAGTTTGGTTCTTTTATTAATTTATTATGGGTCTACTGAAAATGTGACCAAATCTGCTGGGTCAAAAGTATACATACATAATATGTCCCTTGGCAAGTTTCACTGCAATAAGGCGCTTTTGGTAGCCATCCACAAGCTTCTGGCAAGCTTCTGGTTGAATTGTTGACCACTCCTCTTGACAAAATTAGTGCAGTTCAGCTACATTTGTTGGTTTTCTGACATGGACTTGTTACTTCAGCATTGTCCGCACATTTAAGTCAGGACTTTGGGAAGGCCATTCTAAAACTTTCATTCTAGCCTGATTTAGCCATTCCTTTACCACTTTTGATGTGTGTTTGGGGTCATTGTCCTGTTGGAACACCCAACTGCGACTTGGAAAGTCAGTTAAGCAACAGCCCTAGCTACATCTGATTGGCTGAATTGCAGGAAAAGACAGACTCTTCTTCTCAAATCGAATCATCCATGAGTTGACAGTAAGATAGTTGCACAAGTCAGCTAGGAAGCAGCGGGTCTACTTTAGTTTGCCTTAACTGAAACCATCATTACAACAGTGACACCAGTGACGTGCAATGAGGTTTGAGGTTGGCGAGGCACTGACCCACTAGTCAGAATTACAAACATACAGAATGATGCTAAGTCACTGACCCATTAGTCAGATTTACAAACATACAGCATGATGCTAAGTCACTGACCCACTAGTCAGAATTACAAACATACAGTATGATGCTAAGTCACTGACCCACTAGTCAGAATTACAAACATACAGTACGATGCTAAGTCACTGACCCACTAGTCAAAATTACAAACATATAGTATGATGCTAAGTCACTGACCCACTAGTCAAAATTACAAACATATAGTATGATGCCAAGTCACTGTTCCATTGGTCAGATTTACAAACATACAGTATGATGCTAAGTCACTGACCCACTAGTCAGAATTACAAACATACAGTATAATGCTAAGTCACTGACCCATTAGTCAGATTTACAAACATACAGTATGATGCTAAGTCACTGACCCATTAGTCAGATTTAAAAACATACAGTATGATACTAAATCACTGACCCACTAGTCAGATTTACAAACATACAGTATGATGCTAAGTCACTGACCCACTAGTCAGAATTACAAACATACAGTATGATGCTAAGTCACTGACCCACTAGTCAGAATTACAAACATACAGTATGATGCTAAGTCACTGACCCATTAGTCAGAATTACAAACATACAGTGTGTTGTCTGTCTATTTGTAAATAATGCAGACGAGACGTGTTGGCTGAGTTCTAAACGTTTACTCATAAAGCGTGCTCATAACAACATTCTAGCTGCCGGCATGGCTACATTCAACAACCTTCTAGGGCTACCGCGCATGCTCATCATTCCTGTTGCATGCTGGGTAGTGTAGTTCTTATATTCCCTGGCACACAACATCACATACAGTATGATGCAAAGTCACTGACCCATTAGTCTGATTTACAAACACACAGTATGATGCTAAGTCACTGACCCACTAGTCAGAATTACAAACATACAGTATGATGCTAAGTCACTGACCCATTAGTCAGATTTACAAACATACAGTATGATGCTAAGTCACTGACTCACTAGTCAGATTTACAAACATACAATATGATGCTAAGTCTCTGACTCACTAGTCAGATTTACAAACATACAGTATGATGCTAAGTCACTGACACACTAGTCAGAATTACAAACATACAGTATGATGCTAAGTCACTGACACACTAGTCAGAATTACAAACATACAGTATGATGCTAAGTCACTGACCCACTAGTCAGAATTACAAACATACAGTATGATGCTAAGTCACTGACCCACTAGTCAGATTTACAAACATACAGTATGATGCTAAGTCACTGATCCATTAGTTAGATTTACAAACATACAGTATGATTCTAAGTCACTGACACACTAGTCAGATTTACAAATGTATTCATATTCGGGGTTTGGGGATCCCTGCCGGGGATTTTTTTCTATACTTTTATTGTAATATTTTCAGAATGTGTTTGTTCTATTTTTGGCCAAAGTAAGACAAAGAAAACAATCTGAAGTTGTCTTTATTTTTTTGTTTCAATGCCATGATTTTAATAGTCCGGCTCGCGTGTGCGCAGATTTCCCTCCATGCGGCCCCTGAGCTAAAATGAGTTGGACACCCCTGATGTACAGTTTTACAATATATGTAACAGCTGCAGAAAAAAAAGGGCAGCCTAAAATAGAGAGTAGATGCAGCAGAAAATAGACATTATAAACAAAGAGATGTAGCTAACATAGAAGCGGTCGGACAAATTAAAAAAAAACTTGAGAGTTCCGCGGGCCGGATTTTGGACGCTGTTTGGACTGCACTAGACAGTATATCTTACCTTTACTTACAGGTAAAAGCCAGTAAATTAGAATATTTTGAAAAACTTGATTTATTTCAGTAATTGCATTCAAAGGTGTAACTTGTACATTATATTTATTCATTGCACACAGACTGATGCATTCAAATGTTTATTTCATTTAATTTTGATGATTTGAAGTGGCAACAAATAAAAATCCAAAATTCCGTGTGTCACAAAATTAGAATATTACTTAAGGCTAATACAAAAAAGGGATTTTTAGAAATGTTGGCCAACTGAAAAGTATGAAAATGAAAAATATGAGCATGTACAATACTCAATACTTGGTTGGAGCTCCTTTTGCCTCAATTACTGCGTTAATGCGGCGTGGCATGGAGTCGATGAGTTTCTGGCACTGCTCAGGTGTTATGAGAGCCCAGGTTGCTCTGATAGTGGCCTTCAACTCTTCTGCGTTTTTGGGTCTGGCATTCTGCATCTTCCTTTTCACAATACCCCACAGATTTTCTATGGGGCTAAGGTCAGGGGAGTTGGCGGGCCAATTTAGAACAGAAATACCATGGTCCATAAACCAGGCACGGGTAGATTTTGCGCTGTGTGCAGGCGTCAAGTCCTGTTGGAACTTGAAATCTCCATCTCCATAGAGCAGGTCAGCAGCAGGAAGCATGAAGTGCTCTAAAACTTGCTGGTAGACGGCTGCGTTGACCCTGGATCTCAGGAAACAGAGTGGACCGACACCAGCAGATGACATGGCACCCCAAACCATCACCCAACCATGCAAATTTTGCATTTCCTTTGGAAATCGAGGTCCCAGAGTCTGGAGGAAGACAGGAGAGGCACAGGATCCACGTTGCCTGAAGTCTAGTGTAAAGTTTCCACCATCAGTGATGGTTTGGGGTGCCATGTCATCTGCTGGTGTCGGTCCACTCTGTTTCCTGAGATCCAGGGTCAACGCAGCCGTCTACCAGCAAGTTTTAGAGCACTTCATGCTTCCTGCTGCTGACCTGCTCTATGGAGATGGAGATTTCAAGTTCCAACAGGACTTGGCGCCTGCACACAGCGCAAAATCTACCCGTGCCTGGTTTACGGACCATGGTATTTCTGTTCTAAATTGGCCCGCCAACTCCCCTGACCTTAGCCCCATAGAAAATCTGTGGGGTATTGTGAAAAGGAAGATGCAGAATGCCAGACCCAAAAACGCAGAAGAGTTGAAGGCCACTATCAGAGCAACCTGGGCTCTCATAACACCTGAGCAGTGCCAGAAACTCATCGACTCCATGCCACGCCGCATTAACGCAGTAATTGAGGCAAAAGGAGCTCCAACCAAGTATTGAGTATTGTACATGCTCATATTTTTCATTTTCATACTTTTCAGTTGGCCAACATTTCTAAAAATCCCTTTTTTGTATTAGCCTTAAGTAATATTCTAATTTTGTGACACACGGAATTTTGGATTTTCATTTGTTGCCACTTCAAATCATCAAAATTAAATGAAATAAACATTTGAATGCATCAGTCTGTGTGCAATGAATAAATATAATGTACAAGTTACACCTTTTGAATGCAATTACTGAAATAAATCAAGTTTTTCAAAATATTCTAATTTACTGGCTTTTACCTGTATAAATGAAGTCCATTCGCCTTTCCTTCTGGACAAAGATCTCTATGACTTTGTAGTAGAAGTCCTCCTTTTTCTCTTTTTTTTTTTAGTTTTAAAAGTCTCTCTTTCTCAATTGAGATCCACCTCCACTTCGACAAGTCTGGCTACATTAATCTCCTTTTTAATGTCATTTCTGATCACATCACCTCCTGCTTCTATCAAATCATGCTGTATTCTGTTTGATGTGCCAGTAAACACAGTGGATGATGTTTCCAGGTGTTTTGCTAAACGTTCATCTTTCTCTGCATAAGAGTGCAATAGTTCCACATAATTCCCACTAACTCTCATCGTTACCACAAAATGCAAGCTCCTGTTTCCCCAAAAAGCAAGTGGCGTTTATCAGGTCTTTTAACATCTCACGATTTTCCTTTACATTGGCATTGTGGATGCTGACATTAAGTCTCCGTTGTTCAATTAGAGCCAGATCAATACGTGATATTCCAAACGTTTTTAAAGAAATATGACCTTGAATGTGGGCAGATGAGCAGATATTTTTCGAGGCTTCTTGGCAGGTTTTGCAGATCCATCCCACCCATCCCTTTCCCTACCGCTTGTCCCTCTCGGGGTTGCGGGGATGCTGGAGCCTATCTCAGCTGCATTCGGGCGGAAGGCAGGGTACACCCTGGACAAGTCGCCACCTCAGTATATCCCATTTTGATCCAAACACGGTCACTCGTTGAGAATAAAAGGCAGGGAAAGCAATTAAGACGTTTTTTTTTTAGCACAGCCACAAATACATTATTTTCCAGTATACCAATACTTTTGAAATGAACGCATTATTTTCTGTCCTCGGACTACACACGTTTGAATGAAATCTGGCAGCTCTGGCGTTGGTCTCCCAGTATTAATGACTTCTTGCTTTGATTTGAAAGTCCAGTCTTGAAAAATTCCTTACTTTAGAAATCAAATCCTCCATTTTTAGGGCGAAAAAGCATCACAGTTTGCGGGAAGCAAAGCAGTTGTTGTCTGTTGTTTTCTTCTTCTACTTCTTAAGGGTTAACCAGTGTTAGCAGTTCATGAACTTTTGATATACAGTATCACCCACTACTTTGAGGCAGAAGTACTTGCTGCCTCATGGCCTGCCTTTTGCCCGTGGCAACAAGCCCCCTCGCATGCACGCGCTCAATACACTTTGTGCGTAGCCGTGGAGGCACCACCTGTGTATGCCTCACTTCTCGTCTGCCTTGTTGTTTTGATCAGGAAACACGGAATTTCCGCGATTTTGACCCTTGAAAATTACCAAAATATACAGGAACCACACCAAAATCACATAGAAAGCATGGACCAAAAGAGAATTATTAAAACGTATTTTATTTTATTACTTCGTTTTTGAACATCTCATGGTTAAGCCTTTTACCCCCCTGGTGGCAAGGTGAGGCACTGCCTCACTTGCATCCCCTGACAGCACGTCACTGAGCGACACAGACTACAGGTGAGTATCAGTTTATTATTTTAATCTACAACATTAATACTAAACGTCTGGAGTTTTATCATTACTATGTTAATCGTTACATCTCTATCTGACCACATCAGATTCTCCTTGTCTGAACAATTCAGGTGTGTATTGTCAAACATCAGACAGGCCTGTATTGTACATGTGTTTTTGAGAATGGGGGCCTTGCAGGCACTGCGGTATCTAAATGCATTAAAGCAAAGTGCGTGACTGATGCTTTTACTCATGACTGTGCTTTCAATTCCCTTGACATCATAAACCAACTCCTGCCTTGTAATTCTGGGCTTGTTCCTCACTTGTATCACAATCATCCTTACCCCACCAGATTAAATCTTGCATGGACTGCCATCTTGTATTCCTTCTTTTTCAGAATTTTACGCCATTAGTCCTTGTTTGTTTTTCTCATCAAGCTTCTTGCTGATCATTTTTCAAGGAGAATTATGATTATTTTAATCTACATTTAAAACACTTCCTTGTGGTAGAATAGATTACATGTATTGGATATGATTTGGTGTAAATTTTGCTCAAGGTAATTTTTATAATTTCCAGTTTGCAAATGAAACCACACTCCAGCCCCTGGAAAACTATTAGAATTTGTCTTTGAAAAGGTACACTGTCTTAGAATATTTCTTGAAGTCGTCACCGCCGTTTTTTTCCATACACAGTCGACAATATCTTCAATAAATATTACCATATTTTCTGGACCATAAACCGCTGCTTTTTTCCAACACTTTTAACCCTCCAGCTTTACAAAACTGTGGCTAATGTATGTGTATTTCTTTGCAAACGGCCATAATATTTTGTATTCAACAGGTAGTTGTCATATTACACCGAGAGAGACACTGAAAAGGTGTATTATTGTTTGTGCTATAGAGCCATATTTTGGACGAGTTTTTTCACTGCAGGTGCTGCTGGTTGAAAATGTAATTGATGTTTTGTGCCGTGAACCGGAACTATAACCTTCCATAGCTCGAGAGGAATCTGAATTCATCACTCCAAGCCACGTTTGTGGATTTACAATATAACTAAAACATTTCATATACTAAACAGCAGAGGTGTGGACTCGAGTCACATGACTTGGACTCGAGTCAGACTCGAGTCATGAATTTGATGACTTTAGACTCGACTTGACAAAATGTAAAAAGACTTGCAACTCGACTTAGACTTTAACATCAATGACTTGTGACTTCACTTGGACTTGAGCCTTTTGAATTGACATGACTTGACATGACTTGCTACTTTCCCCAAAACCCAAAGATGACACAAAACGGTTTGCAGTATGCAACACATGCGGTTCCAAAATGACTGATGGAGAGGCAACAACTTCCAACTTCGTCCGGCATTTGAAGTTGCACAAAGAACGGTAAGTTTTGAATGTGAGATAACGTTTATTGGCTAAGTAACGTGACTTTTATTTGCTGTGTAGTTAAATCAGTGAGGCTGTAAACTCACTGCTAACGTTATAACGTTGTTGCAAACACGGGAATCTGTTGCAGTTCACTACCTTATTCATACTTTTTGTTCAGTGATTTTTTTTAAGCAGGGTTACGTTAGTCAATATATCACACGTAACGTTAGACGGCGGTCAGCAGCACCGCGTATTTTAGCCACCTAAAAAAAGACAAAAATAGTCAAATAAAGGTCAGTTAAAATGTATACTATATTATGAATATGTGTACCGTTTTAGCTAGCTTTCTGACATACTGTTGGTTGTTTACCTCAGTGGTCCCCAACCACCGGCCCGCGGCCCGGTACTGGTCCGTGGATCGATTGGTATCGGGCCGCACAAGAATTTTTTTTTTTTTTTCTTTTTTTAATTAAATCAACATAAAAAACACAAGATACACTTACAAGTAGTGCACCAACCCAAAACAACTCTCTCCCCCCTTTTGTTCTGGGCATTGAACATGAAGACTCTTCCTTCACTGTTCCGAGTGGCCATGAGAGTCTTGGCAGTGCCTGCCTCCAGTACTCCAGTGGAGCGAGTTTTCAGCCATGGTGGCATCATACTACGCCCCCATCGTGCACAAATGACTGACAGACTCTTGGCTAATTTGGTCTTTTGCAAATGCAATGCAGCATAGGGCCCTGACATATAAAAAGTACAACTTTTTTGTTATGTTCACGTATATGTCATGTTTTTTCAATGTTAACACTTTTGTACAAATAAGTACATTTGCACTTTATTTTTCAATGTGTTTGTTCTGTAAAGGAATGAGTTAATGTTTCAAATGACTGGTTAATAGTGCTATTATAAAGTGCAATGTCAGCACAATTTTCTTTCCTGCAATTTAAAATGCACTTGTTTTAATAAATAAATACAGCGTTTGAAAAGCATACACAATCTGTGTTAATATATTAGTCTGTGGTTAAAAGGACTTGAAAGGACTCGAAACTCAAAATGCAGGACTTAGGACTTGACTTGAGACTTTCCAGTCTTGACTTTGGACTTGACTCGGGGCTTGCCTGTCTTGACTCGGGACTTGACTCGGACTTGAGGGCAAAGACTTGAGACTTACTTGTGACTTGCAAAACAATGACTTGGTCCCACCTCTGCTAAACAGTCCCATCTGTGATATATGTAGGAGTGCTTTCATGCATATTTACATATTTGTTTGTATCGTTATGAAATCAAGCGAGCGAAGTTAGCATTAGCGAATATGCTAACACATTTACAAGTGTCTGAGTTAGTATTATTAATATAAAATGGCATTTTTTTTGGTATTGTTTCAGTTTCGTAAATTCACCAAAACGTCATTATGGAGTTATTGAGTCTGTTTAGCTAATATGAGAGCGAGCTTCCGCAGCCAGTGGGTCCATGACGATGACTTATGTTTTGTTTGTGTTACAGGCACCGTTTGGAAACAATGAACTTATGTACAGTAAATCTCTTATAAAATTTAGTTGGTGTGACTTAGATACTGTTGCACTCTATAGCCAGGAAAGTACGGCATATAGATTCACCCGGTCACAACACTTGCCGATTAGTTCAGACCTGCATAAAAAAGATGCTTTAAGCAGCATTAAATTTAGGTCGCACATTATGACAAGATTAGAGGAAAATAATACTTTGTCCTGCCTGTTTTTGTGTGTTTCCTCACAGCCTGAGGCAGAGGGGGAGGAGCTTCTGCCTTAGCGCTTGACTTAATGGTCAAATAAATACATCCACTTCGCTGTGATGTCATAACATAGCCAGAATGCAAAACCCCAAGAACAAAGGCATCTAAAGCTGCGTGAAAGCTCACGCCAAGGTGCATGAACCTTACAATTTGACGCTTTGATGTTGTTTAACATGAGTATCCAACATTGTAACAACATTTATACATCAGAAAAGACTAAAGTCATCCCCTTTAAGTCCATTACAGTCTTGTGTAGGTCTACACTCTTTGCGGTCTTTTGACATCTATTTGGTCTTAGCCAGAGGTGGGTAGAGTAGCCAGAAATTGTACTCAAGTAAGAGTACTGTTACTTTAGAGATTTATTACTCAAGTAAAAGTAAGGAGTAGTCACCCAAATATTTACTTGAGTAAAAGTAAAAAGTATGTTGTGAAAAAACTACTCAAGTACTGAGTAACTGATGAGTAACATACACACACATATCATATATATATATATATATATATATATATATATATATATATATATATATATATATATATGTATGTATTTATATATATATGTATATATATATATATATATATATATATATATATATATATATTTATATACACATAAATTGATATATACAGTATATCATTTATATTTATTTAGTTTGCCGTTTTTGTTTATATGTTAAAGGTGTTTTAATGAATATACATGCATGTTTAACACATATAGATTCCTTTCTTTCATGAAGACAAGAATATAAGTTGGTGTATTACCTGATTCTGATGACTTGCATTGATTGGAATCAGACAGTAGTGATGATAACGTCCACGTTTTCAAATGGAGGAGAAGAAAAGTTCCTCCTTTCTGTCTAATACCACATGAAAGTGGTTGGTTTTTGGCATTTTATTTGTCCAGCTTCCATATTCGTTTTCACACACTTTACAAGAAATACATTTCGGCAAATTCCGTAGCTTGCTAGCTTGTTTGCGCTGGCTTTCGGAGACTCTTATTTTGTAAGTGCAGGCGCGATGGAGCGGCACTTTTATTGTGAAGACAGGAACTGTGCAGTCAGTCTTTAGGCTTTTGACGGGATGTACGGTTGAAATAAAAACGTGTCTTTTTTCCTTCACACTTTTGATTGATTGGAACTTTTATTAGTAGGTTGCACAGTACAGTACATATTCCGTACAATTGACCACTAAATGGTAACACCCCAATAAGTTTTTCAACTTGTTTAAGTCAGGTCATGTGACCGCCTGGCTCTGTTTGATTGGTCCAACGTCACCAGTGACTGCATCTGATTGGTGGAACGGAGTGAACGTCACCAGTGACTGTATTTGTTGAAACGCAGGCACTATGAAGGTCTGTCTGACAGACCAAAACAAACAAAGCGTGCATTAACAGATCGATAAAAATTAGTAGCGAGTAGCGAGCTGAATGTAGATAAAAGTAGCGGAGTAAAAGTAGCGTTTCTTCTCTATAAATATACTCAAGTAAAAGTAAAAGTAAGTTGCATTAAAGCTACTCTTAGAAGTACAATTTATCCCAAAAGTTACTCAAGTAGATGTAACGGAGTAAATGTAGCGCGTTACTACCCACCTCTGGTCTTAGCCATGGTTGTGGAAAGGTTTGAATGCAAACAGGTGTCTTTTGTCCACATAATAAGTTGAGCCATACTGGAAGTACTTTCCAAAATTAGGGACATGACTAATTTGTGTACTTCATTGGGTCAGAATGCGTGCTGGTTGAAAATCAGCAAAGGGTCAATTACTGATTTTCCCCACTGACAAGTCTTGTATTGAACACATTCTTAGTAGAACATACACTTTTCAAGTGCAATAGATTGTGGTGGCTAAACCTTCAATAAACAAAGAGCACAACAACTCCACTTTCATTAAAGTAGTAATCTTAGGCTTTTCCTAATGTGCCACCAAAGAGCTCTGAGATCTTTATACAATGTCTACCCGCCATATCTTTGCACTTAGCACTTTAATAAGGAACTCAAAGTTGCATGGACCAGTAAGCTCCAATGTCGCTCATGAGCGGCTCCATAATTATGGACAGTGCCAGTTTGCTGACAGCAGACTGGTAATCTAAGAACAAAATTAAGAAGTTTTCTTCAAGAAATCAGAATTTAAAAGTAGACAAATTTAAGTTTCATCCAGGTATTGTCTAAATGGGTCACAATGCCACATTAGAGAACAAACACAAAAGATACAAGAGAATGAATGAATACGTCAAATGGATCATCAAAGGCATTACCCTACTTCAGATCTTTAGAGAGTTAAACTTTGAATAAACAAAGACTACTGTCAAACCATCATATTTTTATATATATATATATATATATATATATATATATATATATATATATATATATATATATATATATATATATATATATATATATATGTCTTAATAAGGTTATCCAAAAAATAGTGCTCGATACCGTAGTAGAGCGCAATATATGTATGTGTGGGAAAAAAATCACAAGACTATTTCATCTCTACAGGCCTGTTTCATGAGGGGGGTACCCTCAATCGTCAGGAGATTTTAATGGGAGCATTCGCATACCATGGTTTATATAGGGCACAGAGTGGGTGGGTACAGGCTAGCCTAGGGGCGTGGTGATTGGCTCATGTGTTACCTAGGAGGTGTTTCCGTCTATGGCGGCATGTTGTTACAATTTCGCTGCGCTTGTTGAGGGATGACAGGTCTGGGCGGTAAATAATAAACAGTTTCTCTTTCAAGCATAGGTTGCATCTTTTATTACCACTATTGTAAGGTGTGCTGGATGCAAGAATTTGCCATGTTATTGAATATTCAACATTATTGTCTTTGAGGTCCCAAATGTGTTTGCTGAGTTCTGTGGTATTTCGCAGGTTTTTGTTCCTGAAAGAAGCCTTGTGATTGTTCCATCTGGTAATACGCAAGGACATTAACACATCCGACACATATGTAGGATTAACCGAGGGTGAATTCAAAACCGGCAGCCATGCTTTACTGCAAACAAGTTTGCACTGTGCACGCGCTTCATTATATATTGGGTCAGCCAATGAGAAGGCTCCTTCGTGGGCTCTGCTCACCCATCCTTTCTATAAATCCTGTGATTGGACATGGAGGGATTGACCGTCATGAAGACAAATTATTTTGTCTTCCGGGGTTTTATTTAACAAAATAATTTATTATAAAGGCACACACAGCTCGCAGACTTCCGATTTTTTCAGAAATGATCACTGTTACGATATATTATATGATGCTAATATGATTTTTTTTTTTTTTTGTTAAAGAATATAACTTAGGTAACCCAGCTTTAAGTGAGCAGAATAAGGCATGCAATTCATTTTGTGCTCATCAAAATGCCCACAATACTGAGAGGAGAAAATGCAAATATAATTATTTAGCAATGTGATTTATCAACACTCATCAACGTTTTGCAAGCACTATTTTACGTTTTATTTAGCACGTGTGAGGAAGACGTTCAAACTGAAAGTTCCACACACAGCTGCAGGATCGCCGTAAAGGCAGGCGATGGACAGACGAGAATCTTCCATCCTACGTGTTTGTCAACATTTTAGACGGTCAGAACTAAAAAATAAATATTAGAAATATTGTCTATTCTGTGACGACGTGGTCGCATAGTGATGCGGGTGTGGTTCTCCCAAGGATGCAGACGGCTTGGACACAGCTTGCAGGTAGGAAAAATGATTTATTTTAAATATAAATAATATGATGAATAAACAAAAGGGCTAGCGTGGGAGCTAGCAAACCAAAAGAGCCTAGCGTGAGAACTAGTAGCTAAGAAACAGTAAATAATCGTCGTCATCAGTTGTGTGAGAACAAACTACGAAGCCAGACAGAGTGAGGCCAGAGCAAAGATTAAATAGCCCTCTGATTAGCGCCCGGGCAACAGGTGCACGTCCCGAACACTAACCAGAGGCAGGTGCGTACAATCTGCCGTCATGGCAACAGAAACAAACTAAACTCAAGGTGCTGAAAACACGTGACACAAACATAAACAAACTCTGATCCGGGCAGCGGATCGTAACATATTCAGCAATTTCCTTTTATAATGTTATTGCTGCTGGGTGATTTATGGGGCTGGTTAAATGAATTCAATTGATGCGTTTTGGTGTCTGCTCGCGTTAATTTTAAATGTCAGTCTTTTTTTTTGAATTAGAAAATAAAATACTATGATATATCTCCTATGTGTATTTTCATGCGTCATTCCAGATGCACAAATGTGCTGGCGATGCAATGCCTCGCGCACAGAATTAAGAATCAGTGTGCATATCTTTCTGTTGTCGAGATTGCGAAAAGGTGTTTTAGATTATAGAAGTGTGCTGCTGGTTCAACACATCGCAGAAGGGAAATGATCACATGAATGTGCAGAAAATTATCAAATGTCTGTGGTATGCACACAAAATCCTCATTTAAATAAGGCAATCTGTATCACTTTTCTATTGCACACACTATTAGTAGATCACACGCAACACGCCCACTAATAGTACACACTATTTAATTTTTTGCCCACGCTATTTAGCGCCTTGTAAATCAGGCCCTTAGTCTTTTCCCATAATCTCTGTAACTCTTTGTTGCAAGTTGAAATCGCTATCGAGTATGGATTTTGCTGACTTCCAGAAAGGTTTGCAAGATTGAAAGGAGTTATTATATGATGTTTAATCCAAAACACTTCTTGTGGTCTACATCAGTGGTCCCCAACCACCGGTCCTGAGACCAGCACCGGTCCGTGACGCAATTGCTACCGGGCCGCACAGAAACATAAATATATAAGCTACCGCATTTTCTCCAACTTAGCTTTCACCTGTCCCACTAAACACACCAATAAGCTTGTTAATATATGTATATTACAACTAATTTGTTATAGTACATGGGACAATGCACATTAATGGACATAAAAATGTTAACGTGCCAGATTGTAACCAAAGGCTAATTTCCACCTGCAGTGCCCTGCAGGGTCATTGTATATAGCAGGGTTTTCCTTAACCTTTTTGACCTCAGGACCCAACTGTTCCACTGCAGAGGGCCCCAGGCACCACTCCAATATTAACACTGAATTAGTAATCTTACTCTTGATATTGATCATATTCAATAATTATATCTAACCTACTTAAAGTTCACCACCTTGTCAAATGATATAAAAGCATTAATTAATCATAGTTTATATTTAACAAATAAACCTTAGGCTTAGGTCAGGCTGATTTAAAAAATAAATAAATACATTTACATACAATATGTATTATGTTGTGCTAAAATAAACTACATTCATGTTTCTTAAACCGTCAATAAAATTAAAGTGCAAATGAAAATACTCTCGGCAGGGTCCTTGAGGGTGCATGGGAGTTTGCCCAACCAGTCTACATGTGCTTTGTGGACTTGGGAGAAGGCATTCGACCGTGTCCCTCGGGAAGTCCTGTGGGGAGTGCTCAGAGAGTATGGGGTTTCGGACTGTCTGATTGTGGCGGTCCGCTCCCTGTATGATCAGTGTCAGAGCTTGGTTCGCATTGCCGGCAGTAAGTCGGACACGTTTCCGGTGAGGGTTGGACTCCGCCAAGGCTGCCCTTTGTCACCGATTCTGTTCATAACTTTTATGGACAGAATTTCTAGGCGCAGTCAAGGCGTTGAGGGGATCCGGTTTGGTGGCTGCAGGATTAGGTCTCTGCTTTTTGCAGATGATTTGGTCCTGATGGCTTCATCTGGCCAGGATCTTCAGCTCTCACTGGATCGGTTCGCAGCCGAGTGTGAAGCGACTGGGATGAGAATCAGCACCTCCAAGTCCGAGTCCATGGTTCTCGCCCGGAAAAGGGTGGAGTGCCATCTCCGGGTTGGGGAGGAGATCTTGCCCCAAGTGGAGGAGTTCAAGTACCTCGGAGTCTTGTTCACGAGTGAGGGAAGAGTGGATCGTGAGATCGACAGGCGGATCGGTGCGGCGTCTTCAGTAATGCGGACGCTGTATCGATCCGTTGTGGTGAAGAAGGAGCTGAGCCGGAAGGCAAAGCTCTCAATTTACCGGTCGATCTACGTTCCCATCCTCACCTATGGTCATGAGCTTTGGGTTATGACCGAAAGGACAAGATCACGGGTACAAGCGGCCGAAATGAGTTTCCTCCGCCGGGTGGCGGGGCTCTCCCTTAGAGATAGGGTGAGAAGCTCTGTCATCCGGGGGGAGCTCAATGTAAAGCCGCTGCTCCTCCGCATCGAGAGGAGCCAGATGAGGTGGTTCGGGCATCTGGTCAGGATGCCACCCGAGCGCCTCCCTAAGGAGGTGTTTAGGGCATGTCCGACCGGTAGGAGGCCACGAGGAAGACCCAGGACACGTTGGGAAGACTATGTCTCCCGGCTGGCCTGGGAACGCCTCGGGATCCCCCGGGAGGAGCTGGACCAAGTGGCTGGGGAGAGGGAAGTCTGGGCTTCCCTGCTTAGGCTGCTGCCCCCGCGACCCGACCTCGGATAAGCGGAAGAAGATGGATGGATGGATGGATGAAAATACAGCTTCACCACTTTAGTCATAAGTTTTGCGCTTAAGAAATTTCTCTGACTTCTTTAATATTGTCATTACTGTCACAAGTGGTGGAAAAGTGTATTACAATTGAGTACCGCTGTGGGCTATACAGACCACAGCTGAAAAACACATATATTACATTCTAGGGGGCGCTCGCGGCCCAACACTGGGCCCTGGCCCTATGGTTAAACACTAGTATACAGTATATGCCATCAACAAGCCGGAGACCATCTCGTCGCAAAGAAACACACCTAGGGCTCCCACTACTTCAGCATTATAGTGAGTTGATTTTTCATGCTCATTTTTTTGCTGTTTTTATCTGCCACATGTGGAAAGCCGGTCCCTGAAAATAATGCATACATTAAACCGGTCCCTGATGGAAAAAAGGCTGGGGAACCCTGTTCTACATAACATGTAATGGTGGTGCTTGGGTCAACATTTTGCATACATTTGACCTCTTATACAATAAGTAAGTGACAATTATTAGATGCAAATTAACCCCTCTATGCGACGCTCCCTCCAACTGGCCAGGACTGCGTCTCTGCCCCGACAGCTATGTTGTAGTTTTAGCGGTACACTTCTGTATCGACAAATATCATAATTAAAAATTATACGCCACTTTTTATTAGAAATGGCAAAAGCAGAGCATCCAGTCATACATGTACAAAACAAGCCAGAGTCTGACACGCAGAGAGAGAAAAGCGCATAAGAAGAAACTTCAGAACCCAGAAAATTAAAGCATATGAAAGGTTTGTTTATAAGCGTTCTCTTTCAACACCTTTCAGTGCCATAAAGCTATAATTATACAGGCGATGTGTTATCATAATGTCTGCTTCCCTATTTAAAACAACTATGTAAATCCATGCAAGAATATTGCATTATGTGTAACTTTAAACATTTTATTTTGGGTAAATCCTTCTGTATATTCAAGTGAATTTCATATAAGATACAAGCATTAAGATTGTTTCATTAGACGACACAATAATAAAAAAAAAATTATTTGGATATGTCAGTGTGGAGAGAGAGTGTGATCAGCGCGCCTGCAGGAGCAAAGGTCACCGCCTCTGTCCATGGTGCTGAAGACAGAGCACCATCAGACGGGGGCGTGGCATGTGCTGACGGCGAGACACAGCTGGCAGGTGATTAGATTTCACAGATGGTACGTGTTAATCTAATCATCTGTTGTCTTTAACAGTAAGCGGCCGGGAGCAGAGGGGGAGAGTGGTACGGACGTGGCTGAAAAGTCACGTTCTGGGAGAAGAAAACAGTTGATAAAACATATGAGAATTAAAACTTTGTTAAAACCTGCAAGCTTGGATCCTGTGAAGTGTCTGTCCGTGGGACCGCTAGGAAGCGACTTCCACAGTCAGCTACATGTTGTGTCCAATATTACAGATATGCTCATGGCCAATTATGCAAATTAGACAATGATGTCATTATAAACCTGCACCCCACCCCCTGCTTCTTGTGCTACAGATCGAGTGGAGTCCTCAGGGGAACACTGCTATCTGTCTAAATACTGAATGTCCTATTTAAAGTTGGAAGAGATGGATGGTTGTAAAGTATGGAACTTATAATTCAAAGTAATTTACTGGCCGTCTACATCTACATCTAAGTACATCTTATTCAGAGTTGTGTATGGAGTCTTACACTGGCTGCTTACTGTTGCAGTACATAGGTTAGACATTCTACATTCTAGGAAACAGTTGTGAAAGTAGTGAATAGACCATAACTTCAGTGATCCAAATAAAACAGCTGTTTTCCCTATTCTTTTTTCTTTTGTTTTAATGAGTGACTCTAAATTGTCAGTGCACCGATCTGTGAAAACACCCTAATCCTCCCATTACCTCGTCATATATCTTGGATCAATGGTCACCTATAGGTAAACAAGCTGTAGGCAGAGAGATGAGGGTCATTGAGCTTTGTCAATAAATTGATCAACCTAATCCCTTGTATCTTCAAGATGTCGTACTTTTGTTGATTAAGGGGCTCTTGCGTTTCACTCCAAATGGTGTTCAATTATTCACGCTTATTAAACTTGCAAAACAGGATCAACCAAAACCCAGATGGCTGAACATATCTGCAAAGTGACAAAGTCGAAAAAATGAGGCAGGCCTACTATATTCTTCTCAAAAACAACTATGTCAATGTATTTTATGGGATATAAAAAATAAGGAACACTTTAATTTTACCCAAAAATACAAATATACT
Organism: Nerophis lumbriciformis; assembly: GCF_033978685.3. NCBI lineage: Eukaryota > Metazoa > Chordata > Actinopteri > Syngnathiformes > Syngnathidae > Nerophis > Nerophis lumbriciformis. Next base: position 37,195,913 of record NC_084562.2, read on the forward strand.
TGTTTCTGCATGCCCGTCTGTTTAAAAAAAAATTCTTTAAATTATTCCAAGCTATTCCAAGCTGAACATTAATATGTTTGACATCTTGACTTCTGATTCCAAAGCATTTTGTTGGTAAATAATGATGATAATCAAATGAGGGCCAATCACGTAATAATACCATGAGATTATTTTATATTTATATGGTTTCGCAGATACAAAGTTGATGCTAATCAACCTGTTTTTTAATCCGTTTTACCACATGAGAATTGATAAAGAACCAAATATTTCAGGAGAGTCGAAAATGGAATCGGTATTGTAAAAATCTTATCAATTCCAACCCCTAATTATGACTCACACTGTATATCGATGATGATATTGATGAGGTGGCGACTTGTCCAGGGTGTACCCCGCCTTCCGCCCGATTGTAGCTGAGATAGGCTCCAGCGCCCCCCGCGACCCCAAAGGGAATAAGCGGTAGAAAATGGATGGATGGATGGACTGTATATCGAATAATAATGAAACATCTAAAAATTAGTGATGCCTGGAAAACGTTGAAGACCCTTGCTCAAGGTCATATTGCAATGTTCAATGTCAACAAAGCAAGCACACCTAAAGAAAGCGCTCAAAATTAAGGCTCCACTTTTCAAGCTAGGTAGAAGCTTAATTTATAACAGATACTGTATGTCATATACATGCTAATACTGATTAGCATTAGCAATTTTACATGGCGATTTCAACACCTTGATATTGGACGGGTTTGTAATGAAAATGTAATTTTGTTGTACTTTTTAAGGGCAAATACAATAAAGTTTCCATTCCATTCCAAATATTGGGGTCTTTTCCTAAGCTAATTTCAATTATGCTAGCAGCTAGGCGACATCATACGCAAATACGGTGTTAGCTTTCATTGCTATGCTGATGACACCCAACTCTACATGCCCCTAAAGCTGACCAACACGCCGGATTGTAGTCAGCTGGAGGCGTGTCTTAATGAAATTAAACAATGGATGTCCGCTAACTTCTTGCAACTCAACACTAAGAAAACGGAAATGCTGATTATCGGTCCTGCTAAACACCGACATTTATTTAATAATACCACCTTAACATTTGACAACCAAACAATTACACAAAGCGACTCAGTAAAGAATCTGGGTATTATCTTCGACCCAACTCTCTCCTTTGAGTCACACAAAGAGTGTTACTAAAACGGCCTTCTTTCATCTCCGTAATATCGCTAAAATTCGTTCCATTTTGTCCACTAGCGACGCTGAGATCATTATTCATGCGTTCGTTACGTCTCGTCTCGATTACTGTAACGTATTATTTTCGGGTCTCCCTATGTCTAGCATTAAAAGATTACAGTTGGTACAAAATGCGGCTGCTAGACTTTTGACAAGAACAAGAAAGTTTGATCATATTACGCCTATACTGGCTCACCTGCACTGGCTTCCTGTGCACTTAAGATGTGACTTTAAGGTTTTACTACTTACGTATAAAATACTACACGGTCTAGCTCCAGCCTATCTTGCCGATTGTATTGTACCATATGTCCCGGCAAGAAATCTGCGTTCAAAGAACTCCGGCTTATTAGTGATTCCCAGAGCCCAAAAAAAGTCTGCGGGCTGTAGAGCGTTTTCTATTCGGGCTCCAGCACTATGGAATGCCCTCCCGGTAACAGTTAGAGATGCTACCTCAGTAGAAACATTTAAGTCCCATCTCAAAACTCATTTGTATACTCTAGCCTTTGAATAGCCCCCCTTTTTTAGACCAGTTGATCTGCCGTTTCTTTTCTTTTCTCCTCTGCTCCCCCCTATCCCTTGTGGGGAGACACACAGATCCGGTGGCCATGGATGGGGTGCTGGCTGTCCGGGGTCGGGACCCGGGGTGGACCGCTCGCCTGTATATCGGTTGGGAACATCTCTGCGCTGCTGACCCGTCTCCGCTCGGGATGGTTTCCTGCTGACCCCACTATGGACTGGACTCTTACTGTTATGCTGGATCCACTATGGACTGGACTCTCACAATATTATGTTAGACCCACTCGACATCCATTGCATTCGGTCTCCCTAGAGAGGGGGGGTTACCCACATATGCGGTCCTCTCCAAGGTTTCTCATAGTCATTCACATCGACGTCCCACTGGGGTGAGTTTTTCCTGGCCCTTATGTGGGCTATACCGAGGATGTCGTTGTGGCTTGTGCAGCCCTTTGAGACACTTGTGATTTAGGGCGGAGGGACTGAGCGAACGATTCTTTCACCGCGGATTAACGACATGAATCACTCAGTGAACGACAACGCTCTCGCTCTCTGCTCTGCTCGCCCCAATGCCGCGGGTGATTCTCCTCCCGTCGCGGGGATATGTTTCATGCCATTGGCATCCGCTCTCCATTCATTCTCCAAGCTAACGGCTAATGTTGACTCAAGCCACATGAAAACAAACACACACATTATCTCAACACATAAAGTTATGAGAGTAGAGGAGACAGAAAGAAAGTCAGTGCAGGGCAAGGCTGAGCAGCAGCGACGCGAGGGGGAGGGGCGGGGGGTAAAGTGTAGGGCAGGCTGTTTGAGAAGATTTAAAATAAAAATAATAACTAATGTATGTACATATACATGGGCTATTATTTATCTTGATTTTTATATTATTTAAGCTATTTATTTTCTTTTTTATTGCATATTTAAGTTGATATTTCCATTTTTATATTTTTAAATGTAAGCTACAGAAATGTTAGTTTTAATGTTGGCTTTTCTGGCACTTGGTTTAATATTTGTTTTGTTTTATTTAAGGTAGCCTATTTATTTTCTTTTTGTTTGCACATTTAAGTTAATATTTTCTTTGTTATATTTTTAAACGTAGGCTACAGAACATTTAGTTTTTATGTTGGCATTTCTGGCTCTTAATTTATTTGTTTTATTTTGAAGGTATTAATTTTCTTTTTGTTTGCATATTTAAGTTTACATTTTCTTTGCTACAGAACATTTAGTTTTTATGTTGGCATTTGTTAAGCGTTTCTTAATTTCATATTTGTTTTTGCACTAAACAAACGAGGCCTATTTATTTAACTGTTGATTGCAAGCATTTTAGTAGGCTATTACTATTTTTTTTATTTCCCACTTTTATTTATTTATTATTTTCATTTCAGTGCAATAAAACATATTTAACAACCAAGACATTTAGTCACATTTTGTTTATTGGACAGGCCGGAAACGCACACAGTGTTTTTAAAAGTAACGGAATCTCTACAGCTGCAATGTCTGTTAATTTGCGAACGTCAAGGGGAGTCTGTCAGGGCAGAGAGCGATTCACGTCTGTCGCCCTCTGGCCCACAGAACTGTAGCTGCTACTGCACAAGTGATTCGGTGATTCGCCGACCTGCGCACAGAACTGCTACTGCACAAGTGATTCGGTGATTCGCCGACCTGCGCACAGAACTGGTACTGCACAAGTGATTCGGTGATTCGCCGACCTGCGCACAGAACTGCTACTGCCCAAGTGATTCGGTGATTCGCCGACCTGCGCACAGAACTGCTACTGCACAAGTGATTCGGTGATTCGCCGACCTGCGCACAGAACTGCTACTGCCCAAGTGATTCGGTGATTCGCCGACCTGCGCACAGAACTGCTACTGCACAAGTGATTCGGTGATTCGCCGACCTGCGCACAGAACTGGTACTGCACAAGTGATTCGGTGATTCGCCGACCTGCGCACAGAACTGGTACTGCACAAGTGATTCGGTGATTCGCCGACCTGCGCACAGAACTGCTACTGCACAAGTGATTCGGTGATTCACCGACCTGCGCACAGAACTGGTACTGTACAAGTGATTCGGTGATTCGCCGACCTGCGCACAGAACTGCTACTGCACAAGTGATTCGGTGATTCGCCGACCTGCGCACAGAACTGGTACTGCACAAGTGATTCGGTGATTCGCCGACCTGCACACAGAACTGCTGCTGCAGAAGTGATTCACGTTCACGTACTGAACTGTGCTGACTGTGTCACTCACTGCCTGGTGTACTGCATGCACAGAGCTGTGTAGGGACTCGCGTTCACCCTTTTTGCTGCTTCTCCCGCGAATGTCTGCACTGTACTGTACTACGCACTCCCCCCCCCCCCCTCCTTTTTTTTTGGGGGGGGGGGGGGTGATTCGGTGAACGAATTTTTTGAAAGAATAAATTTAAGGAACTGATTCTAGTGATTCAGTACAGTCAAAAGAACTGCCGATCCCATCACTACTGCATGCGGGCTATTTGTCCCCCAAAAATGTACTCAAATTGACTATGATTTATTTTATAAAATAATAAAAGGCTGAAATGTGAATAATTTTCGAAGGCATGTATAGTTGTAACACAACATCCAGGCCTACTGCCATTCCAGAAGTAATAATGCAGTGGAACAGAGGGCTAAAAAACCAAAACTCGTATAAGGATTCACGGTCTACATACTACTACTACACGGTCTAGCTCCGTCCTATCTTGTCGATTGCATTGTACCATATGTCCCGGCAAGAAATCTGCGTTCAAAGAACTCCGGCTTATTAGTGATTCCCAGAGCCCAAAAAAAGTCTGCGGGCTATAGAGCGTTTTCTATTCGGGCTCCAGTACTATGGAATGCCCTCCCGGTAACAATTAGAGATGCTACCTCAGTAGAAGCATTTAAGTCCCATCTTAAAACTCATTTGTATACTCTAGCCTTTAAATAGCCCCCCTGTTAGACCAATTGATCTGCCGTTTCTTTTCTTTTCTCCTCTGATCCCCTTTTCCTTGAGGGGGGGGGGGGGCACAGGTCCGGTGGCCATGGATGAAGTGCTGGCTGTCCAGAGTCGGGACCCGGGGTGGACCGCTCGCCTGTGCATCGGCTGGGAACATCTCTACGCTGCTGACCCGTCTCCGCTCGGGATGGTGTCCTGCTGGCCCCACTATGGACTGGACTCTTACTATTATGTTGGATCCACTATGGACTGGACTCTTACTATTATGTTGGATCCACTATGGACTGGACTCTCACAATATTATGTCAGACCCACTCGACATCCATTGCTTTCGGTCTCCCCTAGAGGGGGGGGGTTACCCACATATGCGGTCCTCTCCAAGGTTTCTCATAGTCATTCACATCGACGTCCCACTGGGGTGAGTTTTTCCTTGCCTGTATGTGGGCTTTGTACCGAGGATGTCGTTGTGGCTTGTGCAGCCCTTTGAGACACTTGTGATTTAGGGCTATATAAATAAAGATTGATTGATTGATTGATTGATTAAAAACTATTTGAATTTCATTTATTTGTACAAATGTTATGTATTTATTCATATGAGTATGAGAAACATAATTGTGTTCACGGTATATGACATATGGAGAATAACAGCCTTGAACCTTGAAGGTCCTGTTAAGCACAGCGAGAGCAGTGTTTTTCAACCACTTTGCCGCGGCACACTAGTGTGCCATGAGATATTGTCTGGTGTGCCGTGGGAAATTATGCAAATTCACCTAATTGGTCCCAAAAAAATTTTTTGCAAATCAATAATTGTAATAATTTGTCGTTGTGTAGTGCAGTGTTTTTCAACCTTTTTTTGGTATGTAAAAGGTATGTAACGCTTAAACCAAAAATTAACAAAAGGCAAGTCCCACTAGGAAAAGGCACTGAAGCATAGGGATGGCTATACAAAACAAAAGTAAAACTGAACTGGCTACAAAGTAAACAAAAACTCAATGCTAGACGACAGCAAAAACTTACAGCGTGTGGAGCGGAGATGGCGTCCACAAAGTACATCCGTACATCCGTACATGACATGACAATCAACAGTGTCCCCACAAAGAAGGATAGCGTACGCACATCTTAAATAGTCTTGATTGCGAAGACAAAACAGGTGCGGGCAATTGCACTCAAAGGAAGGCGTGAAGCTGCTACAGGAGAACACCAACAAAACAGGAAGAGTCACCAAAATAACAGCGCAAGACAGAAACTAAAGCACTACACACAGGAAACAACAACAAACTCAAAATAAGGCATGACAACCTGGTGGGGTTTCATTTTTTGAACCTTTTCTGCTGGTGAGGTGCCTCCGTATTTTTTTTTATGAAAAAAATGTGCCTTGGCTCTAAAAAGGTTGAAAAACACTGAGCTAGAGAGTGGTCGGTATTCCATTAAAAAGTATGTAATAAAACATTGTATATTGATTAGTGTATGCATTTGTTCACTGAAAGTGAAACTACGGCAGCCACTGTAGTTGCAATGTTAAAGAGAATCTCTAGCAAAGAAAAAGTGTGCACACTCAGCAAGATGGACTTGCTTGAGTCATGCCAATGTCGTTTTTTATCCTCTTGTTCACAGCAGCTGTTGGCAACAACACAACCTGATGGTTGCCCCAAAACAAGAGACCGCAGGAGTCATCACTCATGTCCTGCTCAAACTAAAAAAAAAGAGACACAACAGGCTAAAAAGCTCTTATCTTGCTTCTTGTTGTTTTTCCTTTTCTTTCTTTAAACTTTTAATAAAGCTTTCAATGGTCTTTTTTTTTAACTATGTGTAGAAATAATTATACGCTTGTTTCATTATATAAACATACCCTGGAGTTATAAACAGGTGAGAATGTATATACTGAACATAACACTGTGTGACAGAACTGTGTTTTGTAAGTGGCTTTCAAATGATTATAAACATGGTTAACCGCTTAAGGCCCAAGCTGTTTGTTTACATTATTTTTTTATTTCTCTTTGCTATTTGGGCTTATTGGACCCTAATAAGAATAAAAACTAAAAATTATTTTTTTATATGATGTACTTAGTCAATAAGTAACAAACATGTACTTCATTTTTATTTTAACACTTTTTTTTTTCCAAATTCCATTGTATGTTATACTCTTCTGACACCACCAGATAGCAGGTAGTGTCCATATGTTGGCATAAGACCCCAATTCAGTAGTGTACACAATTTTGGAAATAAGAGCTAAAAGGTGCTGTCCATTCATGTGACCACTAAGGCCTTCAGAGGTTAAGGCAAAGCACATCATTTACAGGTAAAAGCCAGTAAATTAGAATATTTTGAAAAACTTGATTTATTTCAGTAATTGCATTCAAAAGGTGTAACTTGTACATTATATTTATTCATTGCACACAGACTGATGCATTCAAATGTTTATTTCATTTAATTTTGATGATTTGAAGTGGCAACAAAAGAAAATCCAAAATTCCGTGTGTCACAAAATTAGAATATTACTTAAGGCTAATACAAAAAAGGGATTTTTAGAAATGTTGGCCAACTGAAAAGTATGAAAATGAAAAATATGAGCATGTACAATACTCAATACTTGGTTGGAGCTCCTTTTGCCTCAATTACTGCGTTAATGCGGCGTGGCATGGAGTCGATGAGTTTCTGGCACTGCTCAGGTGTTATGAGAGCCCAGGTTGCTCTGATAGTGGCCTTCAACTCTTCTGCGTTTTTGGGTCTGGCATTCTGCATCTTCCTTTTCACAATACCCCACAGATTTTCTATGGGGCTAAGGTCAGGGGAGTTGGCGGGCCAATTTAGAACAGAAATACCATGGTCCGTAAACCAGGCACGGGTAGATTTTGCGCTGTGTGCAGGCGCCAAGTCCTGTTGGAACTTGAAATCTCCATCTCCATAGAGCAGGTCAGCAGCAGGAAGCATGAAGTGCTCTAAAACTTGCTGGTAGACGGCTGCGTTGACCCTGGATCTCAGGAAACAGAGTGGACCGACACCAGCAGATGACATGGCACCCCAAACCATCACTGATGGTGGAAACTTTACACTAGACTTCAGGCAACGTGGATCCTGTGCCTCTCCTGTCTTCCTCCAGACTCTGGGACCTCGATTTCCAAAGGAAATGCAAAATTTGCATGGTTGGGTGATGGTTTGGGGTGCCATGTCATCTGCTGGTGTCGGCCCACTCTGTTTCCTGAGATCCAGGGTCAACGCAGCCGTCTACCAGCAAGTTTTAGAGCACTTCATGCTTCCTGCTGCTGACCTGCTCTATGGAGATGGAGATTTCAAGTTCCAACAGGACTTGGCGCCTGCACACAGCGCAAAATCTACCCGTGCCTGGTTTACGGACCATGGTATTTCTGTTCTAAATTGGCCCGCCAACTCCCCTGACCTTAGCCCCATAGAAAATCTGTGGGGTATTGTGAAAAGGAAGATGCAGAATGCCAGACCCAAAAACGCAGAAGAGTTGAAGGCCACTATCAGAGCAACCTGGGCTCTCATAACACCTGAGCAGTGCCAGAAACTCATCGACTCCATGCCACGCCGCATTAACGCAGTAATTGAGGCAAAAGGAGCTCCAACCAAGTATTGAGTATTGTCCATGCTCATATTTTTCATTTTCATACTTTTCAGTTGGCCAACATTTCTAAAAATCCCTTTTTTGTATTAGCCTTAAGTAATATTCTAATTTTGTGACACACGGAATTTTGGATTTTCTTTTGTTGCCACTTCAAATCATCAAAATTAAATGAAATAAACATTTGAATGCATCAGTCTGTGTGCAATGAATAAATATAATGTACAAGTTACACCTTTTGAATGCAATTACTGAAATAAATCAAGTTTTTCAAAATATTCTAATTTACTGGCTTTTACCTGTATTTGTGAGTCAACAACCCAAACTTTAGGTGGATTTTGCATGGGTTTATTCAGGGTACTCTGGTCTGCTCCAAAAACGGACATGTTAGAATAATTAGACACTAAAGTGAACACTATTTTGCATTCTAAAGAGGAACAACAGCTATGAGAAAATGACATACATCCACAGACCCCTTCCTGGCAGCATGTCTTTACAATGGCATCGAAACAAGGGTTCAGAACATTACTAGCAGACCATTTGTGGTCTACTAAGTCCACTAGGCCTACTCAGTGGCCTAGTGGTTAGAGTGTCCGCCCTAAGACCAGTAGGTTGTGAGTTCAAACCCCGGCCGAGTCATACCAAAGACACTCAGCATCAAGGGTTGGAATTGGGGGTTAAATCACCAAAAATTATTCCCGGGCGCAGCACTGCTGCTGCCCACTGCTCCCACTCAGGAGCAAAGGGATGGGTCAAATGCAGAGGACAAATTTCACCACACCAAGTGTGTGTGTGACAATCATTGGAACTTTAACTATTATCAAAATCATTAGTAAAAAATATTATCAATTAGTGTGGCGCTGTGTCCTGAGATTCTGCTTGGCCTTGTGATTTTAGGATATAAACTCAGGCTTTACATTGTGTCTATGAGGTCATCTATGGACTTTTGTTTACTAGGGTTCAAGAGGTCAATGTTGAAGTCACCACATTAGAAAGTTATTTTTTTACTTGTTTCAGTAAAAGTTGCCTTAATTCAGTTCTCAAACGTATCAATGTTTGACTTAAGTGATCTGTATATGCAGGTGATTAATAGGTTCTTGTTTTTTTTCACGACATATTTCAATGGTTAGACATTCTAAGATATTATCAATAGCTAATGACATCTTTTTACACCATATCTTTATCACATACTCAGCTTGTTGGTTCTGGTTCTGTAATTTTGTTCACATCATTTCAGGTCAAAATCTATTCTTTTTTTAGCATCCATCCATGTTTTAGAAGGGTGTGTTGAATGTTTCCAAATAATGCTTTACGTTGTTGTAGTTTGCATACAAATGTCTGCTGTTGAAATGCATAATCAACAGTTTGTTGTCAATTTTGATGTTTTCGTTATATTGTTCGTCTGTACAATAAGAACAATTATTCCTGGTATGAAAAAAAAAAACATGTATCTGGATCTATATCCTTATCTAATTCTGGACTATTGTGATATATGCTGTAGAAAGTTTTCAGTTCCATACATTCCTGTTCAGCAATCTTTTTTGTGTTTCTCTATGAATGTCTATACTTTAAGTGTAAACGAATGTGCACCTGAATATGGATCTTCTTGTTCAGTAATCCTTTGGAGCGTTGTAGTTTTGTAGTTCAATGTCGATGTTTGTTTGACCTAAAATACTGATAAAAAAATTCTAAATATGTATTGTAACAATAAATGTGAGGATTGTTTGCATTTAATTACCAATTATTTTACTACATTTTATTTTACACATTAAGCACACAATGGTGGTAAATAAGTGTACAACGTAAAAAACTGAATTAAAAACAAATTAAAAACAATTACAAAGTTTTATATTGCTATTGTTATTTATTGTTATTGCTATCATCAGTGTTTTACTTGTTCTGGTTTATTTGTTACTAATTAGCATCCAGGGTTTTTTAAACTATATTTAAAGTTGAGTTTTGGTGGTACAATAAATACTAAATAAATACAATAATACTGTTTTCATGTAAATGAATAATCATCAATTAATCATGATTACAATATTAATCAAAGTAATCCTGATGTATGGTGAGGGATGCCGTCAAGCTGAAGAAGGAGTCCTATCGGGTTCTTTTGGCTCATAGGACTCCGGAGGCAGCGGACAGGTACCGACAGGCCAAGCGGTGGCGGCTTCAGCGGTCGCGGAGGCAAAAACTCGTACATGGGAGGAGTTCGGGGAAGCCATGGAAAACGACTTCCGGACGGCTTCGAAGCGATTCTGGACCACCATCCGCCGCCTCAGGAGGGTGAAGCAGTGCACTGTCAACACCGTGTATGGTGGGGATGGTGTTCTGCTGACCTCGACTGCGGATGTTGTGGTTCGGTGGAGGGAATACTTCGAAGACCTCCTCAATCCCACCAACACGTCTTCCTATGAGGGAGCAGTGCCTGGGGAGTCTGTGGTGGACTCTCCGATTTCTGGGGCTGAGGTTGCTGAGGTAGTTAAAAAGCTCCTCGGTGGCAAGGCCCCAGGGGTGGATGAGATCTGCACGGAGTTCCTTAAGGCTCTGGATGCTGTGGGGCTGTCTTGGTTGACAAGACTCTGCAGCATCGCGTGGACATCGGGGGCGGTACCTCTGGATTGGCAGACCGGGGTGGTGGTTCCTCTCTTTAAGAAGGGGAACCGGAGGGTGTGTTCCAACTATCGTGGGATCACACTCTTCAGCCTTCCCGGTAAGGTTTATTCAGGTGTACTGGAGAGGAGGCTACGCCGGATAGTCAAACCTCAGATTCAGGAGAAACAGTGTGGTTTTCGTCCTGGTCATGGAACTATGGACCAACTCTATACTCTCGGCAGGGTCCTTGAGGGTGCATGGGAGTTTGCCCAACCAGTCTACATGTGCTTTGTGGACTTGGAGAAGGCATTCGACCGTGTCCCTCGGGAGGTCCTGTGGGGAGTGCTCAGAGAGTAGGGGGTATCGGACAGTCTGATTGTGGCTGTCCGCTCCCTGTACGATCATTGTCAGAGCTTGGTCCGCATTGCCGGCAGTAAGTTGGACACGTTTCCAGTGAGGGTTGGACTCCGCCAAGGCTGCTCTTTGTCACCGATTCTGTTCATAACTTTTATGGACAGAATTTCTAGGCGCAGTCAAGGCGTTGAGGGGATCCGGTTTGGTGGCTGCAGGATTAGGTCTCTGCTTTTTGCAGATGATGTGGTCCTGATGGCTTCATCTGGCCAGGATCTTCAGCTCTCGCTGGATCGGTTCGCAGCCGAGTGTGAAGCGACTACGATGAGAATCAGCACCTCCAAGTCCGAGTCCATGGTTCTCGCCCGGAAAAGGGTGGAGTGCCATCTCCGGGTTGGGGAGGAGACCCTGCCCCAAGTGGAGGAGTTCAAGTACTTAGGAGTCTTGTTCACGAGTGGGGGAAGAGTGGATCGTGAGATCGACAGGAGGATCGGTGCGGCATCTTCAGTAATGCGGACGCTGTATCGATCCGTTGTGGTGAAGAAGGAGCTGAGCTGGAAGGCAAAGCTCTCAATTTACCGGTCGATCTACGTTCCCATCCTCACCTATGGTCATGAGCTTTGGGTTTTGACCGAAAGGACAAGATCACGGGTACAGGTAGCCGAAATGAGTTTCCTCCGCCGGGTGGCGGGGCTCTCCCTTAGAGATAGGGTGAGAAGCTCTGCCATCCGGGGGGAGCTCAAAGTAAAGCCGCTGCTCCTCCACATCGAGAGGAGCCAGATGAGGTGGTTCAAGCATCTGGTCAGGATGCCACCCGAACGCCTCCCTCGGGAGGTGTTTAGAGCACGTCCAACCGGTAGGAGGCCACGGTGAAGACCCAGGACACGTTGGGAAGACTATGTCTTCGGGCTGGCCTGGGAACGCCTCCGGATCCCCCGGGAGGAGCTGGACGAAGTGGCTGGGGAGAGGGAAGTCTGGGCTTCCCTGCTTAGGCTGCTGCCCCCGCGACCCGACCTTGGATAAACGGAAGAAGATGGATGGATGGATGGATGGATGGAATCCTGATTATAATTTTTGCCATTATCGTCCAGCCCTAGCGCAGACCAAGGTCTTTTTGTGTTGTTCTCGCCATTACCGGGTCTAAATTGGATGTCAAATTTGACCAACTCGTCAGAATAGGTCCTCTTCCTTCTATTATCCAGGTGAGAAGCATGATTTATGATCTAGAATAAGCTGGAGCTACAGTTTATCCACGTTACATAATTTTCACATTAAAGTCTGATCTGGCTGTGAGCAGTATGAACACATTGTGTTGTAATACGCACATTATATTTATATTGGGGATAATTAGAGTTACCCACCTCTTCTAAAGATTTAGGTATTATATTACAGTGACTTATCTTTTCAAAGGGGGTGCAGCACTACATGATTTCCGAACCCCTCATCTGTTTTGGCCATGCACATTCATCTTCTTGTCACACCGCGGTGAGGGAAGTCTTGTCTTGGTTTTTTCTGTCTTGTGATTTACATGTTTTATTTTGAAAAGCAACTCCTTTTGTTTCAGATCACGGGTCCTTCCTCTTGTGTCACCAGTCTGACGTCATTCCTGACCGTTGATTGTTTCCACCTGTTTCCCATTACCCTCATGTTCTTTATAAACCCATGCCTCCCCTTGTTCTGTGCCAGATTGTCTCGAGCTTTCGTGCCTGTCTTGCGTTCCATGTTCATGTTCATGTCCATGCCTCGATAACTATTTTTTGTATTTCATAGTAGAGATAGGCTCCAGCGCCCCCCGCGACCCCAAAGGGAATAAGCGGTAGAAAATGGATGGATGGATGGATGAATTTACTCGGCTCTGGAGGCTTAAAGAGTTTTTCAAAATAAAAGCTTTATTTGGAATCACCTCTGTGCATCTGAGTCCCTTCCTTCGTCCAAGCCTGACATTACAATCTGGCCAGTATGGACTCAGCAGAGAAAGGACATTTTTCCGCCGCCATACAGGATCAGGAAACACGCCTCTCACGCCAAGAGGGTTTCCAGACGGCTATGGCCGAGCATATGACCCGACTAACCACCCAGCTGCAGGAGATGGCCATGCGGATTCCTCAATCCGCCGCATCGGCACCCGTACCTGTCCAACCACCGCCTACGTCATTCGCCGGAGCCGGAAGTAAATTGGCACTTCCAGCATCATATTCAGGTGAAACAGGACAAAGCAAATCATTCATGATAGACTGTTCAATTCATTTCGAATTTAATCCTCACGCCTTCCCCACTGAGAGAGCGAAGATTGCTTTTATGATGTCGCACTTGACGGGTAGAGCCAAGGCCTGGGCTTCCGCCGAATGGGGCCGAGGTTCAGCGGTATGCAACTCACTCACGGATTTCTAGACTGCACTACGAATGACATTTGATCCTGTCACCGACAACCGAGAGAAGGCACAGGAGCTGAGCAGACTGAGGCAAGGTCGAGACTCGGTTTGTAATTATGCCATCCGATTCCGCACGCTATCGGCAGAGAGCGGGTGGAACTCCGCTGCCCTTTATGACACTTTTTTGAAAGGACTGGCCGTCCCTATTCAAGATCTACTTGTCCCACTAGACTTACCTGCTGGGTTGGACGAGCTTATTGCGCTCGCCGTCCGTACCGACAACAGACTCACGCAGCTCAGACGACATCGGAGCGCACGAACCTCCACCACGGGAGGAGCGGCACATTACCAGACGCAACACGGACCGGAATTCTACACCGCCCCACCTGGGTCGAGTCGTCCCAGCCCCCTGATGGAAGGTGAGGATCCCATGCAGCTGGGGAGAGCGCGGCTGACACAGGACACGCCAAAAACGACAGCTAGAAGGAAGGTGTTTCTACTGCGGGGAACCGGGTCACCTCGTCGCCACCTGTCCAATTAAACGACCCATAGGAGTGAGTCTACCAACTACTTCTACTCCTTATAAGCGTACCCTCACCAGGATTCCGGTAAAACATCACACAGTCACAAACATTGGGGCGCTTATTGACTCAGGGGCAGACGAGAGTTTGATGGACTGGTCTTTGGCTGCAAAATTAGGGATCAAATCTGAACCATTAGCTCGACCAATTAGAGCTAAAGCTCTTGATGGGAAGGAACTGTTTGTAATTACCCATGCCACAGAACTCATCCGCATAAACATTAAAGACCATGAAGAAAAGATTTGCTCATATTTATTCAAAGCCGCCTCACACACTTTGATTTTGGGACTACCTTGGCTGTTTCAACACAACCCCCAGATAGACTGGAGGACAGGTGAAATTAAAGCATGGGGAAATGACTGTATTAATGACTGTTTTTTAGGCGCTACACACGAAAAAAGTGTAGCGCAACTCAACCTGTTTTCTGCAAACCCCACCACAGAATCGGAGTACCCGGACTTGAAATCTGTACCCCCATGCTACCACCAGTTACAAGAAGTCTTCAGCAAAACCAAAGCCATGTCTCTTCCTCCACACCGTCCATACGACTGCGCCATTGACTTGATCTCAGGATCCAACATACCCAAAAGTCGTCTGTATTCTGTTTTCGGTCCAGAGAGGACGGCCATGAAGGAATACCTCACAGCCTCATTAAAAGCGGGGCTGATCCGTCCTTCCTCATCACCAGCGGGTGCCGGTTTCTTCTTTGTGGGCAAAAAGGATGGTTCCTTGAGACCGTGCATCGATTACAGTCCACTCAACGACATCACCATAAAGAACCGGTACCCTCTTCCTCTCATGACATCAGTATTTGACCAAATCCAACAAGCTAAGGTATTTACCAAACTTGATCTACGTAATGCCTATCACCTGATCCGTATAAGGGAGGGGGATGAGTGGAAAACTGGATTTAATACTCCCAGTGGACACTATGAATATCTGGTCATGCCATTGGGACTCACCAATGCACCCGCTGTTTTTCAAACTATGATAAATGATGTACTCAGAGACTTCCTTGATCAATTTGTGTATGTATACCTAGATGACATTTTAATTTATTCACCAGACATTGATACCCACCAAGTGCACGTGACTAGGGTCCTTAAAAGACTACTGGAAAATCAACTATATGTCAAAGCTGAAAAGAGTGAATTTCATGTTAATACTATCTCCTTCTTGGGTTTTATAGTAGCTCCGGGAAAGGTCCAGATGGATCCGGCTAAGATTAGCGCAGTTACCGACTGGCCCACTCCTGATAGCCGCAAAAGGGTTCAGCAGTTCCTAGGATTTGCTAATTTCTACAGGAGGTTTATTATAGGTTTTAGCACTATAGCGGCCCCTCTCCATGCCCTCACTTCCACTCAGGTACAATTCCAATGGACTCTAGAAGCTGAAAAGGCATTCCAGAACCTAAAACAGCGTTTCACTTCGGCTCCTATTCTCACCATGCCAGACCCGCAACGCCAATTTGTGGTGGAGGTGGACGCCTCCAACGAAGGAGTCGGAGCGGTCTTATCACAACGATCTGAGAAGGATGGCAAGATGCATCCCTGTGCCTTCCTATCTAAACGTCTGTCCAAGGCAGAGAAGAACTATGATGTCGGCAACCGTGAGTTGTTGGCGGTCAAACTCGCCCTTGAAGAATGGAGACACTGGCTTGAGGGGGCCGATCTTCCGTTCATTGTCTGGACAGACCATAAAAATCTAGAATACATAAAGAAGGCTAAAAGACTCAACTCTCGCCAGGCCAGGTGGGCACTTTTTTTTAACCGTTTCTCTTTCTCTCTCTCTTACAGGTCGGGGTTTCAAAACGTCAAGCCAGACATCCTGTCTCGACGCTTCGACCCCGAGCTTGTTGCCAAGGAACCAGAAACTATCCTTCCACTGTCCCGTGTGGTTGGAGTGGTTACCTGGCAAATAGAAGATGAGGTGAAGCAAGCAAATGGTGGAACCCCGCCACCTAGTGGGTGCCCAGGTAATCGCTTGTTTGTTCCGACTGGGTTGCGCTCACAGGTGATCCATTGGGCTCACACCTCCCCGCTTTCATGCCACCCGGGAGTGCGGAGAACGATGTTCGCCATCTCTCGGCGATTTTGGTGGCCATCCATGGAACCGGAGGTTCGGGAGTATGTGGAGGCATGTTCGGTCTGCGCTCGGAACAAGACATCATCCGGGTCCCGTATGGGTCTATTGCAGCCCCTACCTATTCCCTCCAGATCGTGGTCCGACATCTCCATAGACTTCGTCACGGGGCTCCCGGTCTCTCAAGGTAACACCACTATCCTAACTGTGGTGTACCGTTTCACCAAAATGGTGAGATTCATTGCTTTGCCTAAGTTGCCCTCCGCCAAGGAGACGGCAGAAATCATGATGGACAATGTTTTCAAGATTCACGGCTTCCCGAAAGACATTGTCTCTGACCGGGGGCCCCAGTTTGTATCACGGTTTTGGAGGGATTTCTGCAGACTCATAGGAGCTAAGGCCAGCCTGACCTCAGGCTATCACCCGGAGGCCAACGGCCAGACCGAACGCCTCAACCAGATACTGGAAACCAACCTCCAGTGCCTGGTGTCCCAGAATCCCTCTACATGGAGTAAACACCTGGTCTGGGTTGAGTATGCACACAATGCACTACCTACATCTGCCACAGGGTTCTCTCCGTTTAAAACTGCTTATGGTTTCCAACCTCCAGTCTTTCCAGACAATGAGCCGGAAGTATCGGTCCCCTCGGCACATGCCCTGGTCCGACGCTGCCGACGCATCTGGGCAGCAGCTCGTCAGGTGCTGATCCGACAAAGAGACCGGATGAAGAAGACAGCGGATCGTAAAAGGAAACCCGCTCCTGCATATCAGCCAGGGCATAGAGTATGGCTCTCGACCAAAGACATGCGACTCAAAGTACCGTCCAAGAAACTTGCACCACGGTTCATAGGTCCATACTCTATCACCAAAGTCATCGGACCCTCTGCTGTACAACTCCGTCTGCCCCGATCCCTGCGTGTATACCCAACCTTCCACGTCAGCCGAGTGAAACCCGTCAAAGTAAGCCCGCTGGTTCCAGCCACCACGCCCCCTCCACCACCCGAGATGATTGAGGGCGGTCCTGTTTACAAAGTAAAGAAGTTGTTAGCAGTTCGCAGCAGGGGCAGACAGTACCTGGTGGACTGGGAAGGGTACGGACCAGAGGAGAGACAGTGGGTGCCTTCTCGGCATATCATGGACTCCACCCTCATTGAGGATTTCCATAGAAACCATCCCGGACAATCTGGGCCGTCAGGTACTGTCACACCGCGGTGAGGGAAGTCTTGTCTTGGTTTTTTCTGTCTTGTGATTTACATGTTTTATATTGAAAAGCAACTCCTTTTGTTTCAGATCACGGGTCCTTTCTCTTGTGTCACCAGTCTGACGTCATTCCTGACCCTTGATTGTTTCCACCTGTTTCAATCAATCAATCAATCAATGTTTATTTATATAGCCCTAAATCACAAGTGTCTCAAAGGGCTGCACAAGCCACAACGACATCCTCGGTACAAAGCCCACATAAGGGCAAGGAAAAACTCACCCCAGTGGGACGTCGATGTGAATGACTATGAGAAACCTTGGAGAGGACCGCATATGTGGGTAACCCCCCCCCCCCCCCCCGCCCCCTCTAGGGGAGACCGAAAGCAATGGATGTCGAGTGGGTCTGACATAATATTGTGAGAGTCCAGTCCATAGTGGATCCAACATAATAGTAAGAGTCCAGACCATAGTGGGGCCAGCAGGACACCATCCCGAGCGGAGACGGGTCAGCAGCGCAGAGATGTTCCCAGCCAATGCACAGGCGAGCGGTCCACCCCGGGTCCCGACTCTGGACAGCCAGCACTTCATCCATGGCCACCGGACCTGTGCCCCCCCCCCCCCACAAGGAACAGGGGAGCAGAGGAGAAAAGAAAAGAAACGGCAGATCAACTGGTCTAACAGGGGGGCTATTTAAAGGCTAGAGTATACAAATGAGTTTTAAGATGGGACTTAAATGCTTCTACTGAGGTAGCATCTCTAATTGTTACCGGGAGGGCATTCCATAGTACTGGAGCCCGAATAGAAAACGCTCTATAGCCCGCAGACTTTTTTTGGGCTCTGGGAATCACTAATAAGCCGGAGTTCTTTGAACGCAGATTTCTTGCCGGGACATATGGTACAATGCAATCGACAAGATAGGATGGAGCTAGACCGTGTAGTATTTTATACGTAAGTAGTAAAACCTTAAAGTCACATCTTAAGTGCACAGGAAGCCAGTGCAGGTGAGCCAGTATAGGCGTAATATGATCAAACTTTCTTGTTCTTGTCAAAAGTCTAGCAGCCGCATTTTGTACCAACTGTAATCTTTTAATGCTAGACATAGGGAGACCCGAAAATAATACGTTACAGTAGTCGAGACGAGACGTAACGAACGCATGAATAATGATCTCAGCGTCGCTAGTGGATAAAATAGAACGAATTTTAGCGATATTACGGAGATGAAAGAAGGCCGTTTTAGTAACACTCTTAATGTGTGACTCAAAGGAGAGAGTTGGGTCGAAAATAATACCCAGATTATTTACTGATTCGCCTTGTGTAATTGTTTGGTTGTCAAATGTTAAGGTGGTATTTTTAAATAAATGTCGGTGTTTAGCAGGACCGATAATCAGCATTTCCGTTTTCTTGGCATTGAGTTGCAAGAAGTTAGCGGACATCCATTGTTTAATTTCATTAAGACACGCCTCCAGCTGACTACAATCCGGCTAATGTTGCCCATTACCCTCATGTTCTTTATAAGCCCATGCCTCCCCTTGTTCTGTGCCAGATTGTCTCGAGCTTTCGTGCCTGTCTTGCGTTCCATGTTCATGTTCATGTCCATGCCTTGCCTTGTCCCACGTCTACGTCCTTGCTTCCAGAATATCCCACGCTGTAATTTTGAATGAACTTTTTTCCTCCCTCAGAGCTACTTTTGTTATTCTACCTTTTTCTACCGCAGTGGTAATTCTACCGCAGTGGTAATTCTACCGCAGTGGTAATTTTTCCTTAAAGATTTTTTCCTCAAAGTTTTTTGAGTGATTTTTTGTTTCCATTTATTAGAGTAGTTAAGTTTTATAGTCTTTATTTTCTTCCTCCTGTTGGAGCGTTTTTTGTTAAAGTTTTTTGATAACAGATACGGTGCTAATTATATTGTCCTTATTTTTGTATTTCCTCCTTTTTGGAGTGATTTTCGGTTTTTCCCTTTTGGAACATTTTGTCGATAACTATTTTTTGTATTTCATAGTATTTGAATTTACTCGGCTCTGGAGGCTTAAAGAGTTTTTCAAAATAAAAGCTTTATTTGGAATCACCTCTCTGCATCTGAGTCCCTTCCTTCGTCCAAGCCTGACACTTCTGCTTCACCTTCTTCCTGACCTGCCATTTCACTTTTTTATTACAGCCTGTGTTCAGTTCTCGAAGACCACCCAGCAATGACAGTTCGCTCGAATCACGAGAAACAAGCCCTTCCTACTGGCACATAATAATTCCAGATTGGGTAGTCTGTGCAGCGCTCAGGCACATGGCTGCATATGATTTTCATATTTATAAGAGGGGCATAGCATGGGCGAGGTCTGGGCGTGCCAAGCCCCTCAGACATCTGGGATCAATTTCAAGTTGATTGCGATGTAAAAAAGAAATGTGTTTGAAATTGTGCACGTGCACAGTTTATTACATCTGAATTTTTACTTGCTTACGTAGTTTTCTGGATTTCGAACGTATGTCTATTTTTAGTAGGAAATCTATGCAACTCTTATTACATGAGGCCTCAAAATGCTTATGCGCTGTGTTAAAAAGGGAAGTTAAATCTATTTGTGGCAGTCCACACATATTTCTGTTGGCCTGTTACAAGTAAATTAATGTGTGGGAAAAACCAACAGCACTAACCTGCAAATATACATTTGTGTACATAATAGAGCCATGTCATTTGATTAATGTCTTGCGCTTGTGGAAATAAAAGAGAGTGGCAACCTTGTACGCACTCAATAACTAGAATGACTCCAAATAAGGGTGAAAACGCCTATACTGGCTCACCTGCACTGGCTTCCTGTGCACTTAAGAAGTGACTTTAAGGTTTTACTACTTACGTATAAAATACTACACGGTCTAGCTCCGTCCTATCTTGTCATATGTCCCGGCAAGAAATCTGCGTTCAAAGAACTCCGGCTTATTAGTGATTCCCAGAGCCCAAAAAAAGTCTGCGGGCTATAGAGCGTTTTCTATTCGGGCTCCAGTACTATGGAATGCCCTCCCGGTAACAATTAGAGATGCTACCTCAGTAGAAGCATTTAAGTCCCATCTTAAAACTCATTTGTATACTCTAGCCTTTAAATAGCCCCCCTGTTAGACCAGTTGATCTGCCGTTTCTTTTCTTTTCTCCTCTGCTCCCCATTTCCTTGCGGGGGGGAGGGGGGGGGCACAGGTCCGGTGGCCATGGATGAAGTGCTGGCTGTCCAGAGTCGGGACCCGGGGTGGACCGCTCGCCTGTGCATCGGCTGGGAACATCTCTACGCTGCTGACCCGTCTCCGCTCGGGATGGTGTCCTGCTGGCCCCACTATGGACTGGACTCTTACTATTATGTTGGATCCACTATGGACTGGACTCTCACAATATTATGTCAGACCCACTCGACATCCATTGCTTTCGGTCTCCCCTAGAGGGGGGGGGTTACCCACATATGCGGTCCTCTCCAAGGTTTCTCATAGTCATTCACATCGACGTCCCACTGGGGTGAGTTTTTCCTTGCCCGTATGTGGGCTTTGTACCGAGGATGTCGTTGTGGCTTGTGCAGCCCTTTGAGACACTTGTGATTTAGGGCTATATAAATAAAGATTGACTGATTGATTGATTGAAAATAGTCCACAAATTAAGAAAAAAGTAGTACAGCAGAACAGGATGTGGGATTTATTTCATATGATCGTCCCTCTAGCAAGTAATTGATGACATTAGAAATATTTCAGAGACAGAATTTATTGCCGTGATGGGACAGGTAAATGGGGCATGGCAAAAGTTGTCAGCTTTTACTGTCTTTGAATGATGTAAAATTCAAGAACTACCAAAATCAGCAGGGGATCAAATATTACTGAAAGACTGACTAGAAATATGATCAAACAAAGTGCTTCTCCTCGCGTTAAGTTGTTCACAGAAGTCAGCAATGACATCCAAAGGTTGAATAAAGTGATGAAATTACTGAAAGAAAAGCTGGAACAGGAGATACCGCAAGATATGCACCAACACAACGGCTCATCGCGTCAGATGTTTTTCTTTTCTGTCGGTCTCCGCCATGTAAATCTGAACTCACATGGCAGTTTTGAAAGGCATTCATGTCGAAAAGAGCAGGCGCAGGCAAAGACGTTGTGCTTTTATAAAGTTCTCCGAGAACAAACAACTGATGCAAACTCCCGACACCCCAATAGGCACTTTCCTCCCGAGAGCCCCTCGACGTCAGCTGCGTAATTCATGAGCGAAGTCTATCAGGCCGTCGAAATGCTGTGAGGTATTTTCCACAGTCCTGGCACAACTCGCGTAAGTCACCCTGCGTAATTTGTCAGGCAAGCTGGACCTTCCATCCACCTTTATATTGATTAAAGGCCTGAGTATGGTGCTGATTAAGCACAGGGCATTTAAGGATCAATCAAGGCTGTATCTGACTGTATAGATTATGTGTAGAGTTATGTAATATATTCCGGAAACATTTGACTTTGCTTGAAAATAAAACATTTTAAATGTTTTACATTAATCATAACTCTGTTCATTACACTTTAATCAAGACAGTTATAGCAACACAGTTACTAGGTAGTAGAGATGCGCGGTTTGCGGACACAACCGCGGAGTCCGCGGATTATCCGCGGATCGGGCGGATGAAATTAAAAACAATAAGATTTTATCCGCTCGCGGGTCGGGTCGGGCGGATTAATTAGATATTTTTTTTATTTTTTTATTTTTTTTGCGGGTGGCAGTTAAACCAATTGGGAAATATATATACATAGTTAAATGTTGTTACCCACATACGAAAAACGAGCAGGCACCTGCTGCATATGCCACAACAGAAGAAAAAAAAAGAAAAGAGATGGACACTTTTACGGAGCGGAGAAGGGACGCCTCGCCGGGGTCCGGGACCGAGGCCCCTTCCCCCGAGAGGGCCCCACCGGGAGCCGTAGCTGAGGCGATCCGCGAGAAGGGCCCGACGCACGTCCAGGGTCACTACCGCGCCCACCGCACCGACACCCCGCCTCGTCCGCTTTCGCAGTGCGCTCACGAAAGGGGTGGGGCTCACCCTGGTTGATATAGAGAGCAGGACGGTGGCCATGGAATTTCATTTAAGGTTTGTGATAAACCATCAAACTCATTCATTAAAAGGACTCTATAGTAATATAAAGCAAATTTTTCTGGACATTATCATGCAAGAAAAGTTTATTTTTGGGATCGCGATCACCGCGTAATGATTTTTAAAGGTTGCATTACATTATTAACTGTCCCATGTGATCAGCCAGTGCGATTGGAAGTCCATGCTCAATTATTGCCTCCGTAAATAAAACTTCGGCATTTATCACATCCAAAGAATCTGTTTGGGCGACGAAAAACGTTGAAAGTTTTCCACTTGTATCGCTAGCAACGGCATTAGACTTGTGTTTTTTTGTCCCAACATGGTCTTTTACATCGCTAATTCCTCCGTGTCCGATCGAAAAATCTTGTCTGCACAAGGTGCAATTCGCATAGTTTTCACCCTTTTTTTTTTTTTTTATTAATATTAGATATATAACAACGGGCGGATGGCGGGCGGGTGCAGTTCTGATCAAACGTTACATCGGGTGGATGGCGGATGGTTGACGACTTTCTGACGCGGTTGCGGATGAAATAAATTGCCTATCCGCGCATCTCTACTAGGTAGAAGAACTGACAAAACAATGTCAACACTGTCCACATCCTACCTTGAGCACACACACACGAGTGTTAAACCAAAACATGCACCACGTTTAAGCAGCATGGGTGTTATCACCGTGCACATGCATTAAAGGAAATATAGGAGATACTGTATGTCAATAGAGGCTCATTATGTATTCTACTGCCATTGTTTATTTTGTAGGGAAACTTACTGCAGGGGGGTTTGCACAAACCTCACGGTAAGTTGCATAAAACACATTTGTGCTGCTAATGAACAATAACAATCACATTACATAAACAATACTCTGCAAAAGACCTAGGCCACAGCTTATATTATTGCTTTAATGGTTTTGTACACCACAATTTTCGTATGATCCAGTTTTTGACCAAAAAATGCCTACAACTAAACATTGCACACAGGAAATAATTATGTTTACCCACGTATCATTAAATAGATCACACCATGTAAGTATATATATATATATATATATATATATATATATATATATATATATATATATATGTATGTGTGGGAAAAAAAAAAAATCACAAGACTATTTCATCTCTACAGGCCTGTTTCATGAGGGGGGGTACCCTCAATCGTCAGGAGATTTTAATGGGAGCATTCGCATACCATGGTTTATATAGGGCACAGAGTGGGTGGGTACAGGCTGGCCTAGGGGCGTGGTGGTTGGCTCATGTGTTACCTAGGAGGTGTTTCCGTCTATGGCGGCATGCTGTTACAATTTCGCTGCGCTTGTTGAGGGATGACAGGTCTGGACGGTAAATAATAAACAGTTTCTCTTTCAAGCATAGGTTGCATCTTTTATTACCACTATTGTAAGGTGTGCTGGATGCAAGAATTTGCCATGTTATTGAATATTCAACATTATTGTCTTTGAGGTCCCAAATGTGTTTGCTGAGTTCTGTGGTATTTCGCAGGTTTTTGTTCCTAAAAGAAGCCTTGTGATTGTTCCATCTGGTTTTGAATTCTCCCTCGGTTAATCCTACATATGTGTCGGATGTGTTAATGTCCTTGCGTATTACCTTAGATTGGTAGACAACTGATGTTTGTAAGCACCCCCCGTTGAGAGGGCAATCAGGTTTCTTTCGACAATTACATCCTTTGTTGGTTTTGGAGTCGTTCTGTCTGAGGGCCGACGGCTCATTTGCAATTGTTTTGTTGTGGTTTGAGATGATTTGTCGTATATTGTTCATGCAGCTGTAGCTCAATTTAATGTTGTTCTTGTTGAATACTTTTCTTAGGTTGTTGTCTTTGGGAAAGTGTTTGTCAATCAGATTGAGGAATTTGTGTCCAATGTTCGTTGAGACGTTTTTGCTGTATGGGGGGTTGTACCAGATGATGTCGTTCCGTTTTCTGTTCTTTTTTGGCTGGTTTCCTGGCGTGGGTTCATAGGTGAGGGTGAAATTGTATCCGCTTTCATCAAGGGCTTTTTGGTACGGGGGGGTTGCTTGGTCAAATTCAGCTTTGCTAGATGACATATATGATGATATATATATATATATATATATATATATATATATATATATATATATATATATATATATATCCTGCAGTAAATCAGATCTGTTTCCAGTGAGGGTTGGACTTCGCCAAGGCTGCCCTTCGTCATCGATTCTGTTTACAACTTTTATGGACAGAATTTCTAGGCGCAGTCAGGGCGTTAAGGAGATCTGGTTTGGTTCCTGCAGAATTAGATCTCTGCTTTTTGCGGATGATGTGGTCCTGCTGGCTTTATCCGGCCAGGATCTTCAGCTCTCACTGGATCGGTTCGCAGCTGAGTGTGAAGCGACTGTGATGAGAATCAACATCTCCAAGTCTGAGACCATAGTTCTTGCCCGGAAAAGGGTGGAGTGCCATCTCCGGGTTGGGGAGAACATCATGCCCTAAGTGGAGAAGTCCAAGTACCTCGGGATGTTGTTCACAAGTGAGGGAAGAGTGGATCCTGAGATCAACAGGCGGATCGGTGCTACGTCTGTAGTGATGCGGGACCATGTGGTGAAAAAAGCAGCTGAGCCGGAAAGTAAAGCTCTCAATTTACCGGTCAATCTACGTCCCTATCCTCACGTATGGTCATGAGCTTTGGGTAATGACCGAAAACACAAGATCACGGGTACAAAAGTTTCCTTCGTCGGGTGGCGGGGCTCTCCCTTAGAGATAGGGTGAGAAACACTGTCATTCAAGAGAAGTTCAAATAAAGCCGCTGCTCCTCCACATCGAGAGGAGCCAGATGAGCTAGTTTGGGCATCTGATCAGAATGCCCCCCGAATTCCTCCCTGGGGAGGTGTTTAGGGCGCATCCGACCGATAGGATACCGCGGGGAAGGCCCAGGACACGGTGGAGAGACTATGTCTCCCAGCTGGCCTGGAAATGCCTCGGGATACCCCAGGAAAAGCTGGACAAAGTAGCTGGGGAGAGGGAGGTCTTTGCTTAGGCTGCTGCCCCTGCGACCCGACTTCGGGTAAGCGGAAGAAGATGGATCGATGGATGGATGGATACATTTATATATACATATATATATATTAGAGATGCGCGGATAGGCAATTATTTCATCCGCAACCGCATCACAAAAGTCGTCAACCATCCGCATCCACCCGAACCAACATTTTATCAAAACCACACCCGCCCGCCATCCGCCAGTTGTTATACATCTAATATAGACGATGCAAGCATATTAGTGAGGTTATAAAGCTTTTGCCTGTTAAAGAAAGGAGACTGATCCAATGCAGCAGAGACTGCGTGCCACACATTAATATATCTTGGCCACGCATAGTGGCTAAGAGATATTAATGCGTGATAATATTATTTATCATTATTATAATATTATTGTCATTTCCATTAAGAAAGTGTTGACTATTGTTGCCAATGCCCTCAGATCAGGAGTGCGTTCCTCACACTTTGTGTGCGCAGTTCCAGCAAGCCGAACGAGGCTTTTAAGAAGTTAAAACAATGTTTTAGAAAGACTAGGCCTATATTTTCATTGGGTAAAAAAAATGTTCTGAATTTATTTCAATGAATATTAACTTGTTAACGTTATAATGCTCAAATAGGGACGAGGGCGGGGTGCACAGTGAAACAGTGAACAATTTCGCGATAAAGATGAACCTTTATTGATTGATCTGCAGCCATGACAAAATATCAGACAATCTCCATTGTCAACTACAGGCAGGAAAATAAAGATGAACACATAGCCTATGTTGTAGGCATATAGGCTCATATGTTTTTAAGTTGAAATAAAAAAAATTAAAAAAAATGTGCCTCATAAGCCTTAGGCTGTCAATCACGCGCACAAACTTAAATTATACAATAACATATGTATGTCATCCCTATTTAAACAAAAATAAATTAAATAAATAATTATAATAAATTGCCTGCAACTTATTGGCCAAGGCAAAAAGCTGAAGGGGGGAAATCAAACCCATCAGACTGCACTTTATCATCAAACTTGAATTATAATGAAAATAGACGGCGCGACAAACAAAGCAGGCTAAATATCCTTACATTGTCGCCAATCGGAGATGCGCTTCACTTGAAAGCGAGGCCAAATAATTAACACACAGTAGTATATCTCGAATAGAAAAAACCACAATAAACAACGCAATTGCATTGTAGTGCGCCCAAACAACACGTAACCATCAAAATTATTTAGCTGACCGAACTCAATATAGGCTTATTTGGTATAGCCTAGGTAACGTAGACTAATTCGTTTAACATATCCAACCGTATGTCTACTTACTTTTTTTTTTGTTAGTACTATGCAGGAATAAAATGGCATCTACAGTGCCAGGATTCATGCGAGAGCGCCTGGCCTCTAAAATGCGCCCTGCTGCGCTGAAGGAGCGCTCACTTGCGCCATCTGTTGCTGGGACGCATAGGATTCTCTTGGCAAGGTGTTGTAGTCGTGGGAATGATTGTCCTTGTTTCCCCCAAAAGGAAAGTAGATTTTCCTCTGCTGATCCGTCGAGATGCAAGTTTGTAGAGGAATAATCCTCTACTTCATAAAGCTTAAGCACTGGTGTATCCTCCTCCCATTCTGTGAAGTCAATCCTTTTCTTTTTCGGTGATGCACCATCAGCTCCACCTAAAGGACCGATAAAATCTATACGTTTTTCGTATGTGGGTAACAACATTTAACTATGTATATATATTTCCGAATTGGTTCAACCGCAACCCGCCCGCATCTATTTAAAATCTATTTTTTTCGTCATGTCACCCGCCCGACCCGCGGATTATCCGCGGACTCCGCGGTTGTGTCCGCGAGCCGCGCATCTCTAATATATATATATATATATATATATATATATATATATATATATATATATATATATATATATATATGTAGAGAGAGAGAGAGAGAGAGAGAGAGAGAGAGAGAGAGATAAAACCTTGTAGACATCCATCCATCCATTTTCTACCGCTTATTCACTTTGGGGTCGCGGGGGGCGCTGGAGCTTATCTCAGCTACATAATAATAATATACAATATATTAACAATATAATAATTCAAGCAGTCGGAAAGCATTTGTGGATTCATTAAAAAAATATATATTAAAGCACAGACATGGCGCATGGTCACGGACATTTCTGATCCCTGAATTAGGCTGAAGAAGGAGTCCTATCGGGTTCTTTTGGCTCGTGGGACTCCTGAGGCAGCAGACAGGTACCGACAGGCCAAGCGGTGTGCGGCTTCAGCGGTCGCGGAGGCAAAAACTCGGACATGGGAGGAGTTCGGGGAGGCCATGGAAAAAGACTTCCGGACGGCTTCGAAGCAATTCTGGACCACCATCCGCCGCCTCAGGAAGGGGAAGCAGTGCAGTGTCAACACCGTGTATGGTGGGGATGGTGCTCTGCTGACCTCGACTGCGGATGTTGTGGATCGGTGGAGGGAATACTTCGAAGACCTCCTCAACCCTACCAGCACGTCTTCCTATAAGGAAGCAGGGCCTGGGGAATCTGTGGTGGGCTCTCCTATTTCTGGGGCTGAGGTTGCCGAGGTAGTTAAAAAGCTCCTCGGTGGCAAGGCCCCGGGGGTGGATGAGATCCGCCCGGAGTTCCTTAAGGCTCTGGATGTTGTGGGGCTGTCTTGGTTGACAAGACTCTGCAACATCGCGTGGACATCGGGGGCGGTACCTCTGGATTGGCAGACCGGGGTGGTGGTTCCTCTCTTTAAGAAGGGGAACCGGAGGGTGTGTTCCAACTATCGTGGGATCACACTCCTCAGCCTTCCCGGTAAGGTCTATTCAGGTGTACTGGAGAGGAGGCTACGCCGGATAGTCGAACCTCGGATTCAGGAGGAACAGTGTGGTTTTCGTCCTGGTCGTGGAACTGTGGACCAGCTCTATACTCTCGGCAGGGTCCTTGAGGGTGCATGGGAGTTTGCCCAACCAGTCTACATGTGCTTTGTGGACTTGGAGAAGGCATTCGACCGTGTACCCCGGGAAGTCCTGTGGGGAGTGCTCAGAGAGTATGGGGTAACGGACTGTCTTATTGTGGCAGTTCGCTCCCTGTATAATCAGTGTCAGAGCTTGGTCCGCATTGCCGGCAGTAAGTCGGACACGTTTCCAGTGAGGGTTGGACTCCGCCAAGGCTGCCCTTTGTCACCGATTCTGTTCATAACCTTTATGGACAGAATTTCTAGGCGCAGTCAGGGCGTTGAGGGGATCTGGTTTGGTGGCTGCAGGATTAGGTCTCTGCTATTTGCAGATGATGTGGTCCTGATGGCTTCCTCCGGCCAAGATCTTCAGCTCTCACTGGATCGGTTCGCAGCCGAGTGTGAAGCGACTGGGATGGGAATCAGCACCTCCAAGTCCGAGTCCATGGTTCTCTCCCGGAAAAGGGTGGAGTGTCATCTCCGGGTTGGGGAGGAGATCTTGCCCCAAGTGGAGGAGTTCAAGTACCTCGGAGTCTTGTTCACGAGTGGGGGAAGAGTGGATCGTGAGATCGACAGGCGGATCGGTGCGGCGTCTTCAGTAATGCGGACGCTGTATCGATCCGTTGTGGTGAAGAAGGAGCTGAGCCGGAAGGCAAAGCTCTCGATTTACCGGTCGATCTACGTTCCCATCCTCACCTATGGTCATGAGCTTTGGGTCATTACCGAAAGGACAAGATCACGGGTACAAGCGGCCGAAATGAGTTTCCTCCGCCGAGTGGCGGGGCTCTCCCTTAGAGATAGGGTGAGAAGCTCTGTCATTCGGGGGGAGCTCAAAGTAAAGCCGCTGCTCCTCCACATCGAGAGGAGCCAGATGAGGTGGTTCGGGCATCTGGTCAGGATGCCACCCGAACGCCTCCCTAGGAAGGTGTTTCGGGCACGTCCGACCGGTAGGAGGCCACGGGGAAGACCCAGGACACGCTGGGAAGACTATCTCTCCCGGCTAGCCTGGGAACGCCTCGGGATCCCCCGGGAGGAGCTGGACGAAGTGGCTGGGGAAAGGGAAGTCTGGGCTTCCCTGCTTAAGCTGCTGCCCCCGCGACCCGACCTCGGATAAGCGGAAGAAGATGGATGGATGGATGGATGGATGGAATTATGCTGGTATCAGAAACCGATACAGATACTGGATGGTATCAGTTTCATCCCTAATAGCTGAGTACAAAAGTGGCATCGGCGTCCCATTCCTTCTTCCCTCTGCACTCTTTAGCATGGGTAAAGGTAAAGTTAAATGTTCATTTATTTATATTTATTTATTTCATTTGTCATTTACAGTATATATACTTTACATGGTTTTCTGCATGTAAAACTAGTATGTATTGTGTTAATATTTTTGAGTGTCTGGAACGGATTACTTGGATTTAAATGATATATTATGGGAAAAATTGCTTCTATTTTCCTATGATTCTGTTTTTGTCAGACGTTTTGAAAAGGGTTACTCACAAAAATAGATGTACCGCTGTTTTTCTAAAAGCAACCAATTAACTTTCACTTTGCCACTTGGGTTTGTCTACTTCTTGGCAACATGCTTTGGATTCAGATGAAACAGAAGAATTTGTGACTTGCTTTCTCTGGACGGTGTAATCTACACTTTGGCACTGGGAGATGATGCCATGCCCAGCAAACGATTTGACTTTGAGTCACCATAGCAGTGAGCTGGCAGAGGCAACTGGACGTTTATAGATTACGGCGTGCTGGGAGAAATGGTCACAAAATCTGCTTTACAGTTTGAACAGAAGTATGCATGAAAAAAGGAAATAAAGCGAACTTGACACAACAGGACAAAGAAAATGGTTTGCTTCACAAATAGCTGACGATGTGATATAAGAAGAACTACAGTCATCATGATCGTTGCTAATTGAGTTAAAAGCAATGGATTGCGTTGGCTTTTTATTCTTCTCTCACGCTACTTCAATTCCAGTGGATATGGGATGATTTTGAAATGTTTGCTGCTCTGCATAACACAGACAGGGATTTTCAGTGTTACCCAACTCTCTCGTTTGAATCACACATTAAGAGTGTTACTAAAACGGCCTTCTTTCATCTCCGTAATATCGCTAAAATTCGTTCTATTTTATCCACTAGCGACGCTGAGATCATTATTCATGCATTCGTTACGTCTCGTCTCGACTATTGTAACGTATTATTTTCGGGTCTCCCTATGTCTAGCATTAAAAAATTACAGTTGGTACAAAATGCGGCTGCTAGACTTTTGACAAGAACAAGAAAGTTTGATCATATTACGCCTATACTGGCTCACCTGCACTGGCTTCCTGTGCACTTAAGATGTGACTTTAAGGTTTTACTACTTACGTATAAAATACTGCACGGTCTAGCTCCGTCCTATCTTGTCGATTGCATTGTACCATATGTCCCGGCAAGAAATCTGCGTTCAAAGAACTCCGGCTTATTAGTGATTCCCAGAGCCCAAAAAAAGTCTGCGGGCTATAGAGCGTTTTCTATTCGGGCTCCAGTACTATGGAATGCCCTCCCGGTAACAATTAGAGATGCTACCTCAGTAGAAACATTTAAGTCCCATCTTAAAACTCATTTGTATACTCTAGCCTTTAAATAGCCCCCCTGTTAGACCAGTTGATCTGCCGTTTCTTTTCTTTTCTCCTCTGCTCCCCTTTTCCTTGAGGGGGGGGGGGCACAGGTCCGGTGGCCATGGATGAAGTGCTGGCTGTCCAGAGTCGGGACCCGGGGTGGACCGCTCGCCTGTGCATCGGCAGGGAACATCTCTGCGCTGCTGACCCGTCTCCGCTCGGGATGGTGTCCTGCTGGCCCCACTATGGACTGGACTCTTACTATTATGTTGGATCCACTATGGACTGGACTCTCACAATATTATGTCAGACCCACTCGACATCCATTGCTTTCGGTCTCCCCTAGAGGGGGGGGGTTACCCACATATGCGGTCCTCTCCAAGGTTTCTCATAGTCATTCACATCGACGTCCCACTGGGGTGAGTTTTTCCTTGCCCGTATGTGGGCTTTGTACCGAGGATGTCGTTGTGGCTTGTGCAGCCCTTTGAGACACTTGTGATTTAGGGCTATATAAATAAAGATTGATTGATTGATTGATGATTGAGTGTTGGACAAATCCTTGTGCAACGTAAACATATTATGTAACAATTTATATAACTCTACACAACAAATAATATCAACAGTCATGGTTGTCTTTTAAAAATCAACCATCTATTAAACTTTCTACATTTTGAACATATTATGCTGTATAGCCCATTTAACAGGCGATGGGGGGAAGATGAGAGAAACCATTCCACAAAGTGGGGGATGACTTTGTGGATGTGATTAATCAGCAAATTACCATGATCGCTTTTATTGGCCCAGTTGGTAGAGTTCCTTTTTATTGGTTGATTTCTTGGCATGGGCCAGGCTTTCAGGCATCGTCAACAAATTTTTGTTTTAATGTTAATCTGCCTATTTCAATTAGCACCAGTAATATTGGCAGCAAAATTGACCCCTGAGCAACTTCCTTGTATGACAGTTGGTATTAATCAAATCAAATCAAATCAACTTTATTTATAGAGCGCATTTAAAATTTACCACAGGGGTAGCCAAAGTGCTGTACAATGAGCAGGTTAAAAGATAAAACGAGTACCGAGCAAACACAACACAACACAAACAGAACACGATAAAAAATAAATAATTAAAATAGAATTAATAAAAACATAAAAACAGGATCACAGCAGGTGTATTATGGGGCGCCATTGCAGGATGGATATCACTCAGTGTTAAAAGCCATGGAATAAAAGTATGTTTTTAAGAGAGATTTAAAAACAGGAAGAGAGGAGGCTTGTCTAACACTCAGGGGTAGGTCGTTCCAGAGCTTGGGAGCAGCAACGGCGAAAGCTCTGTCACCTCTAAGCTTCAGCCTTGTGTCAGGGACCGTCAACAGCAGCTGATCGGCTGATCTTAAGGATCGGGTGGGGCAGTAAGGCTGAAGGAGGTCGGAGAGATAGGTTGGCGCGAGGTTGTTTAGACAGTTAAAAACAAATAAAAGGAGTTTAAAATGTATTCGGTAACGCACAGGGAGCCAGTGAAGGGACGCTAAAATATTATTATATATTATATATTATATAGTATTAGGGCTATTAAGTATTATAGTTTACAGTAGACAGATTAATGCCGGTTTTAATAAAATACAATCACATTTGTATATAGCGACCAGTCAAGAGAAACCACTAAAGTAGCCACTATGGACGGGTGGCCACTATACGCAGGTTGTCATGATGAACTCACCACATGTTGAACGTTACAAAAGAAAACACAAACAAATCCATATTGTAGCCAATAGCTAATTCGGGTCTAAATCATGACTAAAGTTAAACCTGTCCAGATGTAGGTTTAACTTAAGAGTAAATGCTGTATGTATCACGGTGCATGGTGATGATGGAATACCTTGACTACCTAAATGAGGCTCAAAGGCCACCACCAAGTAGTAATGGCAAAAGTCCATCCATCCATCCATCCATTTTCTACCGCTTGACCCATTCAGAGTCGCGGGGGTGCTGGAGCCTAGCTGCATTCGGGCTGAAGGCAGCGTACACTTTTGCCATCGCAGAGCTGATGGCAAAAGTGATTCCTTTTATTAACTCGAGTACCTGTGAGTGACTCACTGAAGTGAATTGGTTCACTTAAATCACTCATAACAACAATGTTTATGACTCCCGTCTTTGCCAACATCGATTACCTAGTGAGTGGGTGTCAGTGAGTCTTTTCTTCCTTTTTGGGGAATCCGTTGAAGTATAGTGAAGTGAATTATTTCTATATAGCGCTTTTCTCTAGTGTCTCAAAGCGCTTTACATAGTGAAACCCATGATCTAAGTTACATTTAAACCAGTGTGGGTGGCACTGGGAGCAGGTGGGTAAAGTATCTTGCCCAAGGACAACGGATCTGTCTAGGATGGCAAAAGCGGGAATCTAACCTGGAGCCCTCAAGTTGCTGGCACGGCCGCTCTACCAACCGAGCAACGTTGCCCCAGTTCATTTTCAACTTTCACAGCCACACCACACATACACAGCGAAGTTTGAAAAGTTCATGTCTGTGTATTTCGTATTTTGGGTTCTGCAGAGGGGTTAGTGCATCTGCCTCACAATACGAAGGTCCTGAGTAGTCTTGGGTTCAATCCCGGGATCGGGATCTTTCTGTGTGGAGTTTGCATGTCCTCCCGTGACTGCGTGGGTTCCCTCCGGGTACTCCGGCTTCCTCCCACCTCCAAAGACATGCACCTGGGGATAAGTTGATTGGCAACACTAAATTGGCCCTAGTGTGTGGATGTGAGTGTGAATGTTGTCTGTCTATCTGTGTTGGCCCTGCGATGAGGTGGCGACTTGTCCAGGGTGTACCCCGCCTTCCGCCCGATTGTAGCTGAGATAGGCTCCAGCGCCCCCCGCGACCCCAAAGGGAATAAGCGGTAGAAAATGGATAGTTGAATCATGATGTTTGTATTCAATTATGTGATATTTTAAATTATTTGATTTCAAAGTTTCTTCTTGCTTTCACTGAAGTTGCGTATGGTTCTAACCTACAATTGTCAGTAGACTTGATATTGAAGCGCTAAAAACTACAACATGGCTGATGAGAAGAAAATGCAGTCGAAGTGGAGGCACGTAAATAAGACCACCCACAAAACAGCTTATACGTTTGTACTTAAGAGACAATATAAAACGTTTGAAGGTGATCTGTAAAACATATTCTATGCAAAATGTTGACCAAAGAACCACCATTACATGTTATGTCGACCACAAGAAAAAGTTTTAAATGTAGAAAAAAGTTACCGCCATAAGAAAGCTCCACCCTTCTTTTCACCCGAGTGTTTTCAAAACATGAGGTCGAAAAGCTGATGACACAACCAAAAAATCGATCATCAAACTGTGGCCTACGGTGTACTGGTGCCAAGTGCACATATAGACACCTTTATGTTTGAACATGGTGTTTGTTTTGAACAATCTGTGGCGAGCACTAAAGTCCAATAACAAAACACCACTCAGGTTCAGACCAAGGCGGACCATCCTCCCAATCACGCATATCCAGGTTTCACTGGCGTTGCCAATGTGAGCATTGAAGTCACCCAGCAGAACAAGGGAATCACCTGAGGGAGCACTCTCCGGTATTCCCTCGAGGTAATCCAAAAATGGCGGGTACTCTGAGCTGCTGTTTGGTGCATAAGCACACACAACAGTCAGGACCCGCCCCCCCACCCGAAGGCTGAGGGAAGCTACCCTTTCGTTTACTGGGTAAACTCTAACGTAGAGGCTTTGAAGAACAAGAATTGCCACCCCAGCTCGTCGCCTCTCACTGCTTGCAACGCCATAGTGGAAGAGAGTCCAGCCCCTCTCAAGAGGACTGGTTCCAGAGCCCTTGCTGAGCATTGAAATCAGTCTGACTAAATCTAGCCGGAACTTCTCCATGCCGCGCACCAGCTCAGGTTCCTTCCCCTCCCCAGTGAGTTGACGTTCCACGTCCCAAGAGCTAGCTTCTGTAGCCGAGGATTGGACGGCCATGGGCCCTACTTTCGGCTATTGCCCAGCTCACACTGCACCCGACCTCTATGCCCCCTCCTATTAGTGGTGAGCCCATTGGAGGGGGGACCCACGTTGCCTCTTCGGGCCCCATGGGTGCAGGGCTGGCTCCAGAAGGGGGGCCCCGGTGGCCCGCGTCCGGGCGAGGGAAATCTGAGTCATAGAAGCCCCTGGAAAACATAGCTCCTGGGATCATTGTCATATGCAAACTCTTTTACCACGATAAGGTGGCTGCCAAAAGAAATCATAATATTACCCCTTTACGTGACATCTTAGAAATCTAAATTAGAGTAGAATAATTTAAACTACAATGTCTGAGTATTGCAATTCCCACCACTGGAAGAACTTTGAACATGTCATGAGGGAGGCGCTGGACATTGAGTTTGAGTCGACCATGTTCCGTACGTCTACTGTAGAGGCAGCCGATCTGAGCTGTGGCCGCAAGGTGGCTGGGGCCTGTTGTGGCAGTAATTCCATAACCTGCTGGTCGACACTAGCAAGGAGGGATGCTGTCAAGCTGAAGAAGGAATCCTATTGGGTCCTTCTAGCTCATGGGACCCCGGAAGCAGCGGACAGGTACCGACAGGCCAAGCGGCACGCAGCTTTGGCGGTCGCAGAGGCAAAACCTCGGACATGGGAGAAGTTTGGCTAAGCCAGGGAAAACGACTTCTTGAGGGCTTCAACGCGACTCTGGACTACCATCCACCGCCTCAGGAGGGGGAAGCAGTGTATTGTCAACACCGTACCGCGTATGGTGGGGATGATATGCTGCTAACCTCGACACAGGATGTTGTGGATTGGTAGAGGGAATACTTCCAAGACATCCTCAATCCCACCTATACATGTCTTTCTATGAGGAGTTCTTCAAGGCTCTAGATGCTATGGGGGTGTCAGTTGGCAAAAACTCTGCAACAATGCCTCTGGATTGGCAGGGTGGTGGTTCTTCTCTTTAAGAAAAGGAACCGGTGTGTGAGTTTCAATTATTGTGGGATCACACTCTTCAGCCTTTCTGGAAAGGTCTATTCAGGTGTACTGGATAGTCAAACCTCGGATTCAGGAGGAGCAAAGTGGTTTTCATCCTGGTCGTGGAACTATGGACCAGCTCTATACTCTCAGCAGGGTCCTTGAGGGTGCATGGAAATTTGCCCAACCAGTACTGTGGGGAGTGCTCAAAGAGTATGGTGCATTGGACCGTCTGGTTGTAGCAGTCCGCTCCCTGTATGATCAGTGTCAGAAGCTTGGTCTTCATTGTCGGTAGTAAGTCAGATCCGTTTCCAGTGAGGGTTGGACTCCGCCAGGGCTGCCCTTTGTCACAAATCTGTTTACAACTTTTATGGACATAATTTCTAGGCGCAGTCAGTGCGTTGAGAGGATCCGGTTTGATAGCTGTAGTCCTGATGGCTTCATCTGGCCAGGATCTTCAGCTCTCACTGGGTCAATTTGCAGCTAAGTGTGAAGCGACTGGGATGAGAATCAGCACCTCCAAGTCTGAGTCCATGGTTTTCGCCCGAAAAAGGGTGGCGTGCCATGTATGGGTTGGGGAGGAGATCTTGCTCCAAGTGTAGGAATTCAAGTACCTCAGAATCTTGTTCACAAGTGAAGGAGGAGAAGATTGTGAGATCGACAGGCGGGTCGGTGTGGCGTCTGCAGTGATGCGGACCCTGTACCGTTGTGCTGAAGTTGGAGCTAAGCCGGAAGGCAAAGCTCTCAATTTACCAGTCAATCTATGTTCCCAACTTCACCTCTAGTCATAAGTTTTGGGTTATGTGTCATGATCCGTGGCCCGGATCATGTTTTGTTATTTTCTGTTAGTTTTGGACTCCCTTAGTTCCTGTTTTTGTGCACCCTTGAGTTTGTTTTTAGTTACCATGGTTACTTATTATTTACACCTGTCTCCGAATGGTGTTCGGGACGCTCACCTGTTTCCCGAGCACTAATCAGAGGCATTATTTAAGCCTGCCTTTGCCGGTCAGTCGGCCTGGCTTCTTTGTTTGCTTCATGCTACAGTTACGTGAGTATTCCTTGTGTTCTAGCCTATGCTAAGCAGTAGCCCTGGCGACCAGTGCGATCGGAACGTTTTTCTTCTGGCTTGTTTTCTGTTTTTGGTACTTGTTTGATTTCTAAGAATAAATCATGTTCCTACCTGCACGTCCTGTCCGGAGTGGTCCGTCTGCATCCCGGAGGAACGAACCTTGCAGCAAGCTGTGACCCCCAACACGTAACATTATGATTGAAAGTACAAGATGATGGGTAGGAGCGGCCGAAATGAGTTTCCACTGTCGGGTGGCAGGCCTTTCCATTAGAAATAGAATGAGACGCTCTGTCATTCAGGAGGAGCTCAAAGTAAAGCCGCTGCTCATCCACATCCAGAGCAACCAGATGAGGCGGTTCGGGCATCTGGTCAGAATGCCCCATTTGCTGGGGAGGTGTTTAGGGCACGTCCGACCGGTAGGAGTCCACGGGAATGACCCAGGACACGCTGGGGAGACTCTGTCTCCCAGCTGGACTGGGAACGCCTCGGGATCCCCCGAGAGGAGCTAGACGAACTGGTTTTATTTAGGACCTGAATGTAAAGTTGGGCTTAAATGTTTATGAATAGGGACTGTCCATTTTACAAAACCCAAAACCAGTGAAGTTGGCATGTTTTGTAATTCATAAATAAAAACAGAATACAATGATTTGCAAATCCTTTTCAACTTACATTTAATTGAATACACTGCAAAGATAAGATATTTAATGTTCGAACTGGGAAACTTAATTTTTTTTTTGCCAATAATCATTAACTTAGAATTGAATGGAAGCAACACATTGCAAAAAAGTTGGC
Organism: Nerophis lumbriciformis; assembly: GCF_033978685.3. Taxonomy (NCBI): domain Eukaryota; kingdom Metazoa; phylum Chordata; class Actinopteri; order Syngnathiformes; family Syngnathidae; genus Nerophis; species Nerophis lumbriciformis. The sequence goes on from NC_084562.2 coordinate 37,233,824, forward strand.
ACAGGGGCATTTTTACCACTGTGTTACATGGCCTTTCCTTTTAACAACACTCAGTAAACGTTTGGGAACTTAGGAGACCAATTTTTGAAGCTTTTCAAGTGGAATTATTTCCCATTCTTGCTTGATGTACAGCCTAAGTTGTTCAACAGTCCAGGGTCTCTGTTGTGGTATTTTAGGCTTTATATTGCGCCACGCAGTTTTAATGGGAGACTGGTCTGGACAGCAGGCAGGCCAGTCAAGTACCCGCACTCTTTTACTATGATGCCACGTTGTTGTAACACGTGGCTTGGCATTGTCTTGCTGAAATAAGCAGGGGCGTCCATGATAGCGTTGCTTGGATGGCAACATATGTTGCTCCAAAACTTGTATGAACCATTCAGCATTAATGGTGCCTTCACAGATGTGTACGTTACCCATGCCTTGGGCACTAATACACCCCCATACCATCACAGATGCTGGCTTTTCAACTATGCGCCTATAACGGATGGTTCTTTTCCTCTTTGTTTCCCAAAAAATTATTAAATGCGGACTCTTCAGACCACAGAACACTTTTCCACTTTGCATCAGTCCATCTTAGATGAGCTCAGGTCCAGCGAAGCCGGCAGCGTTTCTGGGTGTTGTTCATAAATGGCTTTGGCTTTGTATAGTAGAGCTTTAACTTGCACTTACAGATGTAGCGACTAACTGTAGTTACTGATAGTGGTTTTCTGAAGTGTTCCTGAGCCCATGTGGTGATATCCTTTACACACTGATGTCGGTTTTTGATGCAGTACTGCCTGAGGAATCGAAGGTCCATATTATCATTGCTTACGTGCAGTGATTTCTCCAGATTCTTTGAAACTTTTGATGATATTACAGACCGTAGAAGGTGAAATACCTAAATTCCTTTTAATAGCTCGTTGAGAAATGTTGTTCTTAAACTGTTGGACAATTTGCTCACGCATTTATTCAATAAGTGGTGACCCTCGCCCCATCCTTGTTTGTGAATGACTGAGCATTTAATGGAAGCTGCTTTTATACCCAATCATGGCACCCACCTGTTCCCAATTAGCCTGTTCACCTGTGGGATGTTCCAAATAAGTGTTTGATTATTCCTCAACTTTCTCATTCTTTTTTGCCACATGTTGTTAGTACTTACATGCTGCCGCTAGGCGACATCATACGCAAATACGGTGTTAGCTTTCATTGCTATGCTGATGACACCCAACTCTACATGCCCCTAAAGCTGACCAACACGCCGGATTGTAGTCAGCTGGAGGCGTGTCTTAATGAAATTAAACAATGGATGTCCGCTAACTTCTTGCAACTCAACGCCAAGAAAACGGAAATGCTGATTATCGGTCCTGCTAAACACCGACATTTATTTAATAATACCACCTTAACATTTGACAACCAAACAATTACACAAGGCGAATCAGTAAAGAATCTGGGTATTATCTTCGACCCAACTCTCTCGTTTGAATCACACATTAAGAGTGTTACTAAAACGGCCTTCTTTCATCTCCGTAATATCGCTAAAATTCGTTCTATTTTATCCACTAGCGACGCTGAGATCATTATTCATGCGTTCGTTACGTCTCGTCTCGACTACTGTAACGTATTATTTTCGGGTCTCCCTATGTCTAGCATTAAAAAATTACAGTTGGTACAAAATGCGGCTGCTAGACTTTTGACAAGAACAAGAAAGTTTGATCATATTACGCCTATACTGGCTCACCTGCACTGGCTTCCTGTGCACTTAAGAAGTGACTTTAAGGTTTTACTACTTACGTATAAAATACTACACGGTCTAGCTCCGTCCTATCTTGTCGATTGCATTGTACCATATGTCCCGGCAAGAAATCTGCGTTCAAAGAACTCCGGCTTATTAGTGATTCCCAGAGCCCAAAAAAAGTCTGCGGGCTATAGAGCGTTTTCTATTCGGGCTCCAGTACTATGGAATGCCCTCCCGGTAACAATTAGAGATGCTACCTCAGTAGAAGCATTTAAGTCCCATCTTAAAACTCATTTGTATACTCTAGCCTTTAAATAGCCCCCCTGTTAGACCAGTTGATCTGCCGTTTCTTTTCTTTTCTCCTCTGCTCCCCTTTTCCTTGAGGGGGCGGGGGGCACAGGTCCGGTGGCCATGGATGAAGTGCTGGCTGTCCAGAGTCGGGACCCGGGGTGGACCGCTCGCCTGTGCATCGGCTGGGAACATCTCTACGCTGCTGACCCGTCTCCGCTCGGGATGGTGTCCTGCTGGCCCCACTATGGACTGGACTCTTACTATTATGTTGGATCCACTATGGACTGGACTCTCACAATATTATGTCAGACCCACTCGACATCCATTGCATTCGGTCTCCCCTAGAGGGGGGGGGGTTACCCACATATGCGGTCCTCTCCAAGGTTTCTCATAGTCATTCACATCGACGTCCCACTGGGGTGAGTTTTTCCTTGCCCGTATGTGGGCTTTGTACCGAGGATGTCGTTGTGGCTTGTGCAGCCCTTTGAGACACTTGTGATTTAGGGCTATATAAATAAAGATTGATTGATTGATTGATTGACATGTGCCAGCTTTTTTTAAACATGTTGCAGGCATCAAATTCCAAATGAGCTAATATTTGCAAAAGATAACAACGTTTTCCAGGTCGATCGTTAAGTATCTTGTCTTTGCAGTCTATTTAATATAAATATAGCGTGAAATGGATTTGCAAATCATTATATTTTGTTTTTATTTATGATTTACACAATGTGCCAACTTTACGGGTTTTGGGTTTTGTAATTAATTAAAATATAGAAGTGTTAGTCAACAGCTTCCTTGACACAAACAGCAAAATAAATGGATGGTATCAGCTTCTTGTTAGTATTTCAATTTGGGTGGGGGTATGAAAACATTTATGTCTCATAGGGGGGCATGACAGACAATGATTGAGAAAACCTGCATTAATTACGGCTGTTACAATACACTCAGCTCATGAGACGAGGCAATACATGATAGTGGGTTCATAAAAACAAGACAAGATGATATTTTAACATTACGCCATGATTTGGTCTTTTAAACTCCACATCAGTGACAGCTGCTTGTCAAGCTTCTGCCTGAGAAACCACTTTTATCCTAAACGAGAAATAATGTCACTTGCCTCGTCACACACATAACTTTGATGCATGATTGCAACAACAAAAGTAATAATTGTAATAGCTGGGTTACTTTTAGAATGTGTTACTCCCAACACTGCAGTGACGTGCGGTCACTGGAGGCAGGTGAGGCCCTGCCTCACCTGCCTCCAGTGACCGCATCATGGAAAGAAAAAAAATGTAAAAAGAAAAAAAAATAATTAAATTGTTATATGTATCCAGTGATTATACTATAAAGTTATTTTCCGTTTAACTTCACCAGTTTTAGATTATTTTTATTCAAAATCGCTGAATTTTCACATTTGCCGTTCAAATACTGAGAAGAGACGGTGCGGTGATCAGCAGCCAGTTGAGGCACGTCACTCAATTGTGCCTCACCATGGATTGCGCAATGACTCGGCTAACTGCTGGCCTGCTGTGCAGTGAGACCGTATTGCTATATGAATTATATTATACATTTCCATAGTTTAGTTAGCTGAGGTATATAATGTACAGTGTATTTTGTCAACAACTGTATGTCTGTAACGTATTTCTTGTGCTGAGCAATCATAAAACTGCTGCGAAGACGCACTGGCTGAGGCTCGCGTAATCCCGCCTCCTGGTGCCGGTTATTGCACCTCCGCCGCAGACTGCACTCCCCGACGGGAGCGCCACACCAACCAAAGCCCACACCCAAACCCTCCACGTGCAAGACCGAATCCACCCGAAAAAAGTCACTTAACAAGAAGCCAAAAAGTGCAAAAACAACATTGCTCGCGCCGGAGGAGCCGTGAACGACTGCAGGGACACAACATTAGGTACACCTGCAGACTGCAGCACGGATTTCCTATTTCATTCATTCACAACTCCTCCAACACCAACACCACTGTTCCCGCACTTATAATTAAAGGTAAGACCATAATAAAGTTTTTTTTATTAAATGTGCTTTTTTGTGTGCTACAGTTTGTATGTCCATCCATCCATCCATCTTCTTCCGCTTATCCGAGGTCGGGTCGCGGGGGCAGCAGCCTAAGCAGGGAAGCCCAGACTTCCCTCTCCCCAGCCACTTCGTCCAGCTCCTCCCGGGGAATCCCGAGGCTTTCCCAGGCCAGCCGGGAGACATAGTCTTCCCAACGTGTCCTGGGTCTTCCTCGTGGCCTCCTACCGGTCGGACATGCCCTAAACACCTCCTTAGGGAGGCGCTCGGGTGGCATCCTGACCAGATGCCCGAGCCACCTCATCTGGCTCCTCTCGATGTGGAGGAGCAGCGGCTTTACTTTGAGCTCCCCCCGGATGGCAGAGCTTCTCACCCTATCTCTAAGGGAGAGCCCCGCCACCCGGCGGAGGAAACTCATTTCGGCCACTTGTACCCGTGATCTTGTCCTTTCGGTCATAACCCAAAGCTCATGACCATAGGTGAGGATGGGAACGTAGATCGACCGGTAAATTGAGAGCTTTGCCTTCCGGCTCAGCTCCTTCTTCACCACAACGGATCGATACAGCGTCCGCATTACTGAAGACGCCGCACCGATCCGCCTGTCGATCTCACGATCCACTCTTCCCTCACTCGTGAACAAGACTCCGAGGTACTTGAACTCCTCCACTTGGGGCAAGATCTCCTCCCCAACCCGGAGATGGCACTCCACCCTTTTCCGGGCGAGAACCATGGACTCGGACTTGGAGGTGCTGATTCTCATCCCAGTCGCTTCACACTCAGCTGCGAACCGATCCAGTGAGAGCTGAAGATCCTGGCCAGATGAAGCCATCAGGACCAAATCATCTGCAAAAAGCAGTTTGTATGTGTAAAGTTAAAGTTAAGTTAAAGTAGCAATGATTGTCACACACACACTAGGTGTGGTGAAATGTGTCCTCTGCATTTGACCCATCCCCTTGATCACCCCCTGGGATGTGAGGGGAGCAGTGGGCAGCAGCGGCGCCGCGCCCGGGAATAATTGTTGGTGATTTAACCCCCAATTCCAACCCTTGATGCTGAGTGCCAAGCAGGGAAGAATGCTGGTATGAGCTTTTAAACATAACCCGTTAACTGCCGCCAATCAAATGGTGAATAAGATACTCTTTAGGGTTCATATGTTTGTAAATCTGACTGTGATGAAGTCAGTGCCTCACCAGCCATGAACCTAACCGCACGTCACTACAACACTGTCATATGTTGCATGCCAGTCGTAATTGACAAATTAGTTTTGAAACCACTGAATATTTCATATTTGAAAATATAGCAATCCAAAGCAAGTGAAGTGGTAAATCCTGAGAGCTTTAACTGCCAAACCTCTCCTACTTTTTATGATTGAAAGATATTTCACTGGTCAGATTCACTGAGCCTATTGACAGACAGTAAGAAGAGTTGAGCCGTTAGTAGTGATATTCCCCAGGGTGTGCTGTCAGACTGATATTAGAAGACATATCAGCACTATTTGTTCAAAGTCACATGTAGCCAAACAGAAGACAGTCCACATGTGATTGAGAAAAACTGGCTGGTAGGTGAGCTGCACTGCACCAAAAGAGGTTGGTTTGAGGGTTAAAGGAAACCCTTCAAAGGGAACTGCACTTTGTTACAAATGTTACCTATTGTTCACAATCTTTATGAAAGACATGGCGACAGGTGTAGTTTTTATTTATTTGTTTTTTCTTAATGCCTTCTAACTCGTAAATAAATGCAAATAAAAGTCAGCTTACAGCGGAGCCAATAGGAGGTCCTCTATTATATATACTATTTCGGGTCTCCCTATGTCTAGCATTAAAAGATTACAGTTGGTACAAAATGCGGCTGCTAGACTTTTGACAAGAACAAGAAAGTTTGATCATATTACGCCTATACTGGCTCACCTGCACTGGCTTCCTGTGCACTTAAGAAGTGACTTTAAGGTTTTACTACTTACGTATAAAATACTACACGGTCTAGCTCCGTCCTATCTTGTCGATTGCATTGTACCATATGTCCCGGCAAGAAATCTGCGTTCAAAGAACTCCGGCTTATTAGTGATTCCCAGAGCCCAAAAAAAGTCTGCGGGCTATAGAGCGTTTTCTATTCGGGCTCCAGTACTATGGAATGCCCTCCCGGTAACAATTAGAGATGCTACCTCAGTAGAAGCATTTAAGTCCCATCTTAAAACTCATTTGTATACTCTAGCCTTTAAATAGCCCCCCTGTTGGACCAGTTGATCTGCCGTTTCTTTTCTTTTCTCCTCTGCTCCCCTTTTCCTTGAGGGGGGGGGGGGGGCACAGGTCCGGTGGCCATGGATGAAGTGCTGGCTGTCCAGAGTCGGGACCCGGGGTGGACCGCTCGCCTGTGCATCGGCTGGGAACATCTCTACGCTGCTGACCCGTCTCCGCTCGGGATGGTGTCCTGCTGGCCCCACTATGGACTGGACTCTTACTATTATGTTGGATCCACTATGGACTGGACTCTCACAATATTATGTCAGACCCACTCGACATCCATTGCTTTCGGTCTCCCCTAGAGGGGGGGGGTTACCCACATATGCGGTCCTCTCCAAGGTTTCTCATAGTCATTCACATCGACGTCCCACTGGGGTGAGTTTTTCCTTGCCCGTATGTGGGCTTTGTACCGAGGATGTCGTTGTGGCTTGTGCAGCCCTTTGAGACACTTGTGATTTAGGGCTATATAAATAAAGATTGATTGATTGATTGATTGATTGATTCTTCATCTAAATGGGAATAAATGAACATCCTTGTAGTCAACATCCTAATGACAGGAGACATTGTGCAGTAAGTGATGTTTTATTATGTTTGTTGGCTCCAAAGTCTGCGGCGAGCAGTAATCAGTGATGTTGTAAAAAAAAAAAAGCAAATGTGATGCGTTATTTACATTAATACACCCTGTATGCTTAAAATGATTGTGAACGATAGGCAATAAAGTGCAGTTCCCCTTTAAGTTGCTTTGGTTTGCTTGTGTGCCGTGTGTGTGTGTTGGTTCTGCCAAACAAAACATTTGTATTTTAATTTGGAAAGTGTTGCTGCATTACAAACAAATGTTGTGTGTACCTGCCAGATACATTTTTATTTTTCAGTTTCAATCTTACTGCAGGCCTGCTGCTGCTGCCAAAGCACAATATGTATTCCTTAGTCTGCAAGAGCAGGGCTATTTACATTTGTAAAACATTGTTAAGAACAAAGCAATGTCGTCATTGCCAGCCTTTTTTCACAATACAGTATAAGAGATTTTTCATTCCAACTACTTAATTCCTCACTAGCCAAGTCAATTAAAGGACAACAGAAAAATGTACCAACCAATTGAAAATCAACACGATTTATCTCTCTCCCCTCAGTCAATGTAACCAAAGTACTGCGTACTAGTATTTTAAACCCCTGAGGATTGTCAGTCATAATGAATATGTTGTCGCCAGCATGCTGCAAACATGAAAGCAAAAATAGATAAAAAGTTATATCTGGGGTACTCTTAGATATTCACTAAAGAATTCCTATCAGAACACATGTACACTCAAAAAACTGATCCAAGCCACTCTTTGAGGTGACACATTTGAAGTAGGGCTGTCAAACTATTCAAATATTAAATCGCGATTAATCACATTTTGTTCATAGTTAAGTCAAAATTAATTGGGATAATCGCACATATATATAATTTTTCATCAATAATAAGTGCATACTTGCCAACCCTCCCGATTTTCCCGGGAGACTCCCGAATTTCAATGCCCCTCCCAAAAATCTCCCGGGGCAACCATTCTCCCGAATTTCTCCCGATTTCCACCTGGACAACTATTTTGAGGGCGTGCCTTAAAGATAATGTCTTCAGCGTCCTCTACAACCTGTCGTCATGTTCGCTTTTCCTCCATTCAAACAGCGTGCCGATCCAGTCACATAATACGTGTGGTTTCTACACACACATAAGTGAATGCCATGCATACTTGATCAACAGCCATACAGGTCACACTGAGGGTGGCCGTATAAACAACTTTAACACTGTTACAAATTTGCGCCACACTGTGAACCCACTCCAAACAAGAATGACAAACACATTTCGGGAGATGAGAACATCCGCACCGTAATACTACATAAACACAACAGAACAAATACCCAGAATCCCTTGCAGCACTAACTCTTCCGGGACGCTACAATATACACCCCCCGCTACCACCAAACCCCGCCCCCCCTAACCCGCCTACCTCAAATTAGCCGCCTACCCATATCCCGAATTCGGAGGTCTCAAGGTTGGCAAGTATGAATAAGTGTACCGTAGACAAATTATTTTCAAGTTTTAACACCATGAACGGACAATTAATTTGCTTTAAGTGTCATGTCAGTATTATCATGTTTTGTTTTAAGTCATGTTTTGTTTAGTTTCTGTCTTTTCACTCCCTTGTCTGGTCACCATAGCAACCATTAGTTTTCACCTGTCACGTCACGCACCTCTTTCACGTCTTGAGTCACGCACCTGTTTTCGTTAATCATGTCTGTAGTATTTAAGTTCAGTGTTTTTCAGTTTGTTTGTCTGACGACCTCGCACCCCATATCACACCACATTTATGCTCTGTCCATTCGTCTAAGATCCTGCTTCATGTCCATTGTCAAAGTAAGTTTTGGTTCCATGTTTATAGTCTTTTTGTTTTTCATAGTTTATTCTCCGCCACTGTGCGCGCTTTCATTTATTCCTTTTTTTTTTATATTAATAAATCATGTACCTTAATTCCCGTCTCGCCCGTGCCAACTTTCCGTTGCATCCTGGAAAAGCAAACTCCCAAGATCAAGTCCTGACAGTAGGTGGTCAGCAGACCCGCTTTTCCGCACCTAAGTTGGCCGAGTTGGACATTATCGACGAGGCTTCTTGGGCGGTCCTGTGCGCTATGGAGGAGGAAACGCGGCGCTACTCCTCCATGGAGTATAGAGACTTCATTTGGTCCCAGGACGACACAGCGTCACCTCAGCCGCGGAAGCGCCGCTCCCGACGAAGGACGTCGGGTAGAACTTCCGCGAGCCTACAGGACACGCTGCTCCCACATGCCCCTCCCCCTCCGGGCGGAAGCAAGCAGCAGCCAGCCCGGCTTCGCCCGGATGACGTCAAAGACCAGGATTTTTTTTTTCTGAATTCTTTTTCTTTTGATTCCCCGCTCCCCAGGACTCAAGCCACACCCAAGACACAAAACAATTTTTTTTCACCCACTCAATCCCAGGCACAAGAAAGACAATTTGGACAATTTAATGGGGAAGTTTCTGCCCTCCTCCGCCCACCCCTACAGAGAGTTCCAGACCGCAGGGAGCGCGTCTGGTATCCGCCCCTTGAGGAGGGGGCTAGGGCTGGGAATTGTTCAGGTGGGGTGGATCAGCATCACCTTGTCAAGCCACAGCCTCCCTCACGGCCGCCACCACCAGTCTTCCGACCTGTCAAGCCACAGCCTCCAGCACGACCGCCCTTACCAGTCTTTTACCATGCCAAGCCGCACCCCCAGCAAGACCACCTCCACCTGCACTACCAGCTCCAAGACGCCAAGCTCTGGTACCAGCTCCACGACGCCAAGCTCCGGTACCAGCTCCACGACGTCAAGCTCCGGTACCAGCTCCACGACGCCAAGCTCCGGTACCAGCTCCACGACGCCAAGCTCCGGTACCAGCTCCACGACGCCAAGCTCCGGTACCAGCTCCACGATGCCAAGCTCCGGTACCAGCTCCACGACGCCAAGCTCCGGTACCAGCTCAACAAGTCCAAGACCAAGACCCGCTAAGCCAAGACCAAGACGAAGACTCGCCATGCCAAGACCAAGACTCGCCATGCCAAGACCAAGACTCGCCATGCCAAGACCAAGACTCGCCATGCCAAGACCAAGACTCGCCATGCCAAGACCAAGACACGCCATGCCAAGACCAAGACACGCCATGCCAAGACCAAGACACGCCATGCCAAGACCAAGACTCGCCATGCCAAGACCAAGACTCGCCATGCCAAGACCAAGACTCGCCATGCCAAGACCAAGACTCGCCATGCCAAGACCAAGACTCGCCATGCCAAGACCAAGACTCGCCATGCCAAGACCAAGACTCGCCATGCCAAGACCAAGACCCACACCAAGACCAAGACCCGCCATGCCAAGACCCACACCAAGACCAAGACCCACGCCGAGCTTCGCCGCTGGACGCGTCACGCCGAGCTTCGCCGCCTGACTTGCCACGCCGAGCTGCCACGCCGAGCTGCCACGCCTGCCAAGTTGACGACGCGCCTGCCTCCTCGTCGGCTACGGATATGGCCGCTACCTGGTCGCCCGCCACGCCAAGTGCGCCCACCTCCCAGTCGGCCACGAATGTGGCCAATCCCTGGGCGCCCGCCTCGCCTGCTGCTGCGGCGTTCCACTCGCCGCCGCCACTTGACTTTGCCTCGGTGGATTCGGGGCCACTTGGGCTGGCGACCCACCGCCATGTCCCCCTCCCGCCCTCCCATGACTTTTGTTAAGTTTTTTTCTTGGACATCTGGTATCTGTCCTTAAGGGAGGGGCTCTGTCATGTCTGTATTATCATGTTTTGTTTTAAGTCATGTTTTGTTTAGTTTCTGTCTTTTCACTCCCTTGTCTGGTCACCATAGCAACCATTGGTTTTCACCTGTCACGTCACGCACCTGTTTCACGTCTTGAGTCACGCACCTGTTTTCGTTAATCATGTCTGTAGTATTTAAGTTCAGTGTTTTTCAGTTTGTTTGTCTGACGACCTCGCACCCCATATCACACCACATTTATGCTCTGTCCATTCGTCTAAGATCCTGCTTCATGTCCATTGTCAAAGTAAGTTTTGGTTCCATGTTTATAGTCTTTTTGTTTTTCATAGTTTGTTCTCCGCCACTGTGCGCGCTTTCATTTATTCCTTTTTTTTTTTATATTAATAAATCATGTACCTTAATTCCCGTCTCGCCCGTGCCAACTTTCCGTTGCATCCTGGAAAAGCAAACTCCCAAGATCAAGTCCTGACATTAAGTAAATGTGTTTTAAACAGCTCAACACAAAAAGGACAAACATGATTTAATAACAAGAAAAAATATGCCTACTGTGTGTGTGTGTCTTGCCAGATTTTTTATTTTGTAGAAATACAGAATTTCTATTCCGGCTTTAGGAGCACAAGCGGAGGAGCTACACTTCCATGTTTAGATAACAGTTTCACGCATAAATAACACCAAATGTTGATTGTTATGATTTTGCTTTCATTGTCAAATATGTTTTTGTAATATCCACCCATGCAATTTCTACCGCTTGTCCCTTTTGGAGTCACGGGGGGCTGGAGCCTATCCCAGATGTAATCTGTGATATTTCTACCTGAATAAATGCTTCTGAAATTCTGTACATTACATGTTGTACAAGTTAATGGTCTTCATATTGCTGCATGACGATGTTTTAACCTTCTCTATTAATTAATGAAATGTAATATTCAGCCTGCTAATCAGTGTGTAAATGAGTACTCAACCAGAACAATAACATAACATAATTTACACAATATTTCAGGCAGCCAGAATTTTTTTTTCATAAGTATTATACTACAAATATACTACAAATAAAAGTGAAGCAAAAACTTTACATTAACATTACAAAAAACTATGAACCTACGCATCGCAACGGCAATACGATAGATCTAGTGCTGGTCAGGGGTGTCACCACCTCCAAAGTTATGGTACTCCCGTATACTAAAGTAATGTCCGATCATTACCTTATAAAATTCGAAGTTCTGACTCATTGTCAACAAACTAATAATAATAATAACTGCTATAGCAGCCGCAACATTAATGCTGCCACAACGATGACTCTTGCTGACCTACTGCCTTGGGTAATGGCACCATTCCCAAATTATGTCGGCTCTATTGATAACCTCACTAACAACTTTGACAATGCCCTGCGCAAAACCATTGATAGTATAGCACCGCTAAAACAAAAAAGGGCCCCTAAAAGGCGCACCCCATGGTTTACAGAAGAAACCAGAGCTCATAAATTATCATGTAGAAAGTTGGAACGCAAATGGCGCGCGACCAAGCTTGAGGTTTTCCATCAAGCATGGAGTGATAGTTTAATATCGTATAAACGCATGCTTACCTTAGCTAAAGCTAAATATTACTCAAATCTCATCCGCCTCAACAAAAACGACCCTAAATTTTTGTTTAGTACAGTAGCATCCCTAACCCAACAAGGGACTCCTCCCAATAGCTCCACCCACTCGGCAGATGACTTTATGAATTTCTTTAATAAGAAAATTGAACTCATTAGAAAGGAGATTAAAGACAACGCATCCCAGCTACAACTGGGTTTTATGAACACAGTTACAACTGTATCTACGACGGATACTGCAATACAAAATAGTCTCTCTCTTTTTGATGAAATAACATTAGAGGAACTATTACAGCGTGTAAGTGGGATAAAACAAACAACATGTTTACTCGACCCACTTCCTGGGAAACTTATCAAGGAGCTTTTTGTATTATTAGGTCCATCAGTGCTAAATATTATAAACTTATCACTTTCCTCTGGCACTGTTCCCCTAGCATTCAAGAAAGCGGTTATTCATCCTCTACTCAAAAGACCTAACCTTGATCCTGACCTCATGGTAAACTACCGACCGGTGTCCCACCTTCCCTTTATTTCGAAAATCCTCGAAAAAATTGTCGCACAGCAGCTAAATGAACACTTAGTGTCTAACAATCTCTGTGAACCTTTTCAATCCGGTTTCAGGGCAAATCACTCTACGGAGACAGCCCTCGCAAAAATGACTAATGATCTACTGCTAACGATGGATTCTGATGCGTCATCTATGTTGCTGCTTCTTGATCTTAGCGCTGCTTTCGATACCGTCGATCATAATATTTTATTAGAGCGTATCAAAACACGTATTGGTATGTCAGACTTAGCTTTGTCGTGGTTTAACTCTTATCTTACTGACAGGATGCAATGCGTCTCCCATAATAATGTGACCTCGGACTATGTTAAGGTAACGTGCGGAGTTCCTCAGGGTTCGGTTCTTGGCCCTGCACTCTTTAGTATTTACATGCTGCCGCTAGGCGACATCATACGCAAATACGGTGTTAGCTTTCATTGCTATGCTGATGACACCCAACTCTACATGCCCCTAAAGCTGACCAACACGCCGGATTGTAGTCAGCTGGAGGCGTGTCTTAATGAAATTAAACAATGGATGTCCGCTAACTTCTTGCAACTCAACGCCAAGAAAACGGAAATGCTGATTATCGGTCCTGCTAAACACCGACATTTATTTATTAATACCACCTTAACATTTGACAACCAAACAATTACACAAGGCGAATCAGTAAAGAATCTGGGTATTATCTTCGACTCAACTCTCTCGTTTGAATCACACATTAAGAGTGTTACTAAAACGGCCTTCTTTCATCTCCGTAATATCGCTAAAATCCGTTCTATTTTATCCACTAGCGACGCTGAGATCATTATTCATGCGTTCGTTACGTCTCGTCTCGACTACTGTAACGTATTATTTTCGGGTCTCCCTATGTCTAGCATTAAAAAATTACAGTTGGTACAAAATGCGGCTGCTAGACTTTTGACAAGAACAAGAAAGTTTGATCATATTACGCCTATACTGGCTCACCTGCACTGGCTTCCTGTGCACTTAAGATGTGACTTTAAGGTTTTACTACTTACGTATAAAATACTACACGGTCTAGCTCCGTCCTATCTTGTCGATTGCATTGTACCATATGTCCCGGCAAGAAATCTGCGTTCAAAGAACTCCGGCTTATTAGTGATTCCCAGAGCCCAAAAAAAGTCTGCGGGCTACAGAGCGTTTTCTATTCGGGCTCCAGTACTATGGAATGCCCTCCCGGTAACAATTAGAGATGCTACCTCAGTAGAAGCATTTAAGTCCCATCTTAAAACTCATTTGTATACTCTAGCCTTTAAATAGCCCCCCTGTTAGACCAGTTGATCTGCCGTTACTTTTCTTTTCTCCTCTGCTCCCCTTTTCCTTGAGGGGGGGGGGCACAGGTCCGGTGGCCATGGATGAAGTGCTGGCTGTCCAGAGTCGGGACCCGGGGTGGACCGCTCACCTGTGCATCGGCTGGGAACATCTCTGCGCTGCTGACCCGTCTCCGCTCGGGATGGTGTCCTGCTGGCCCCACTATGGACTGGACTCTTACTATTATGTTGGATCCACTATGGACTGGACTCTCACAATATTATGTCAGACCCACTCGACATCCATTGCTTTCGGTCTCCCCTAGAGGGGGGGGGTTACCCACATATGCGGTCCTCTCCAAGGTTTCTCATAGTCATTCACATCGACGTCCCACTGGGGTGAGTTTTTCCTTGCCCGTATGTGGGCTTTGTACCGAGGATGTCGTTGTGGCTTGTGCAGCCCTTTGAGACACTTGTGATTTAGGGCTATATAAATAAAGATTGATTGATTGATTGATTGAAGTACAGTACGAGGAACCGAGCTGATTATAATAACTATTAAATGTTAAAGTGCAAAGATAACGTATTCTCATACAGTAGGCTTTTTACCTGGAGCAGACGTAGAGGATAATGATGTTATCGTCACCAAATGTCAACGCCATTTCTTCCCCATGTTGTTGGCTGCAGCCTAGTCGCTAAAGGTGCCAAATGCAGGAGTTGCAGCCGCACATCTAACTTGGCTGCAATCTTCAGCCATGAGAAAAATCCTGTGTTTCATCAGGTGCTTCCTCAGATTGGAAGTATTCCCCACTCGTGTCTTGACTTTTATGTCACGAATACTGCAGAGAGCGTAATCAGCATTGGCATCGCATTTGGAAAAGACGAGCCACAATTTAAAGCGTTTTTTATTTGGCATGGTTGAGTTTTTGTCATGAAACAAGGACAAGATTACTTGGATGTCCGCTTTGAAATCGCCTGTTTTCCTCTCAAGTGCTAACAAGTACTTGCCACTCGCAAGTGCTAACAAGCAGAGGTGGGACCAAGTCATTGTTTTGCAAGTCACAAGTAAGTCTCAAGTCTTTGCCCTCAAGTCCGAGTCAAGTCCCGAGTCAAGACAGGCAAGCCCCGAGTCAAGTCCAAAGTCAAGACTGGAAAGTCTCAAGTCAAGTCCTAAGTCCTGCATTTTGAGTTTCGAGTCCTTTCAAGTCCTTTTAACCACAGACTAATATATTAACACAGATTGTGTATGCTTTTCAAACGCTGTATTTATTTATTAAAACAAGTGCATTTTAAATTGCAGGAAAGAAAATTGTGCTGACATTGCACTGTATAATAGCACTATTAACCAGTCATTTTAAACATTAACTCATTCCTTTACAGAACAAACACATTGAAAAATAAAGTGCAAATGTACTTATTTGTACAAAAGTGTTAACATTGAAAAAACATGACATATACGTGAACACAACAAAAAAGTTGTACTTTTTATATGTCAGGGCCCTATGCTGCATTGCATTTGCAAAAGACCAAATTAGCCAAGAGTCTGTCAGTCATTTGTGCACGATGGGGGCGTAGTATGATGCCACCATGGCTGAAAACTCGCTCCACTGGAGCACTGGAGGCAGGCACTGCCAAGACTCTCATGGCCACTCGGAACAGTGAAGGAAGAGTCTTCATGTTCAATGCCCAGAACAAAAGGGGGGAGATAGTTGTTTTGGGTTGGTGCACTACTTGTAAGTGTATCTTGTGTTTTTTATGTTGATTTAATTAAAAAAAAGAAAAGAAAAAAAAAATTATTTCTTGTGCGGCCCGATACCAATCGATCCACGGACCAGTACCGGGCCGCGGCCCGGTGGTTGGGGACCACTGAGGTAAACAACCAACAGTATGTCAGAAAGCTAGCTAAAACGGTACACATATTCATAATATAGTATACATTTTAACTGACCTTTATTTGACTATTTTTGTCTTTTTTTAGGTGGCTAAAATACGCGGTGCTGCTGACCGCCGTCTAACGTTACGTGTGATATATTGACTAACGTAACCCTGCTTAAAAAAAATCACTGAACAAAAAGTATGAATAAGGTAGTGAACTGCAACAGATTCCCGTGTTTGCAATAACGTTATAACGTTAGCAGTGAGTTTACAGCCTCACTGATTTAACTACACAGCAAATAAAAGTCACGTTACTTAGCCAATAAACGTTATCTTACATTCAAAACTTACCGTTCTTTGTGCAACTTCAAATGCCGGACGAAGTTGGAAGTTGTTTCCTCTCCATCAGTCATTTTCGAACCGCATGTGTTGCATACTGCAAACCGTTTTGTGTTGACCACCTCGTAATTTTTATACCCAAACAAAATTATTTTAGGTATCATTTTTTGTTCACTGGCGTGTGGTTTGGACATGTCTTCTTCGTTGGTTGTCCTGCAATTTGATTGGATGAATGCTGTGTGATGAAAACAAAGTAGATCTAATTTGATTGGCTGTTGTACTGAGAGCACACCAGCTGACACACGCAACGCTGATAGACAAGTACACAATGAAAAATACGGAGCGCTCCCGAATAACTTTTTCATCTTTGGGTTTTGGGGAAAGTAGCAAGTCATGTCAAGTCATGTCAATTCAAAAGGCTCAAGTCCAAGTGAAGTCACAAGTCATTGATGTTAAAGTCTAAGTCGAGTTGCAAGTCTTTTTACATTTTGTCAAGTCGAGTCTAAAGTCATCAAATTCATGACTCGAGTCTGACTCGAGTCCAAGTCATGTGACTCGAGTCCACACCTCTGCTAACAAGCAACCCCGGCACTGAAACATGGCACCGCTGGATCTTACAGGGATGGGTGCTCGGTAGCACAGGCTGGTTTTTGTCAGTGCCAAAAAAGTACCGGATACGATGATGTAATGTAAGACATTTTCATTTTGTAAATGCAATTCAACCGGATGTATAGCGTAGTGCTTTTATTTTGAAGCCGGAAAAGTGTGTGATTGGTTTGAGAAAGTGTCTTGACATGTTTTGATGTTGGATCGACTGTTTGCAATAAAAGTCTCTTTTCTACCTCCTGCCGACCATCTTTCATTTCTGTTGAACTTGTATGTCATCTTACTAACTAAATCAATCACAGTAACAATCTAAATGTTACTACTGCACCTTAACCGTAATCTGAACCAGGGGCGTCACTAGCTTTTAAGGACAGGGGGGGGCTTAGCCCCCAGGAGATGCACAGGATGCAAGCGAACGTAGCGCACGAGCACAAAACTTCACAAACGGCTAACAAAGACTTATAAATTATTCATTGTTATTATTATTATTTCAGTCGGTTCATTTTCAATCTGTGTTCAGTACAACAACAAACATGGCTTTGCACAGTGACATTTTGTTTACAGCATCAACAAGAAACAATTACTTGCATGATCCTTCAAGATCCACATGGCATTAGCCTCTATGTTATTAATTCACAACATAGAGGCTAATGCCACAACTTTCGCTCACAATACAATAATTGTTTGTTCCCAAATATTTTGAAGTTGCACAGATTACATTTTGGGTACATATGTGACTAAAATGGTGGTAAATTCAAGCCCTGGAAATACTACTTAATTACTTGAATTAAAGTAATATCTGGATCGGGATAATTTGTTTTATATATAATATATTTATATATATATATATTGTGGCAAGCCGTTAAGGAAATTAAATATATATGGAAGTCTGAATAGAAATGAGAAACGTTTATATATTCTGTAAATAAGAAAGACTTAGAGTCCGTTTGCTGATCTGAAAAAGAGCCAAAGCTGTCAAAGAGCTGAGGGACCATCTTCAAAGTGCAATGCTGAAACAAATAATGCAAACAATAAAATGTAACTTCCAGGGCTTGAGATTAACGTAGTGCCCTCGTCCCGGGGACGGTAAAAAAAATGCATGGGACGAAATGAAATGCTCCCCGGGACGATGGCTTTTAACCATTTTTTTTCTTTTTCTTTTTATGTATTTATTCATTTTACATTTTATTTTAAATGTCTTGGTTTTTCGTCCCTCTGAAAATCCTATTAAATGTTTAACAAGCCATCCTATAATAACACAACAGCTATTAATGTAACAATACAATAAAACAAATATATTTAATTGTGTTTTTTTTCATTATTTTAACAATAGGCTAATGTATATTACTTTGTATAGATTCTTACAAGAAACACAAAACTTAAAAACTAAATTATTTACAATTGCAGACACAAGGTTTCATGCAGCTTCACTCATTGTAGAGGAAGACGGAAGTCCACGCAGGAGAAAAATGACTACAAAGATGGTGTCTGGATTTTTCTTATATATATATATATATATATATATATATATATATATATATGAAAGACTTAAAGGTATACTAGAGGATGTTGTTTTTATTTTTTTTATTTATTACAATGCCAAAATAGGCCTAACAACGCCAATGGTTGTAATTCTGTAGCACTTTGAGATTCAAGATTTGACAATCTGTATTTAGTGACAGTGGTTTTCTGAAGTGTTCCTGAACCCATGTGGTGATATCCTTTAGAGATTGATGTCGGTTTTTGATACAGTGCCGTCTGAGGGATCGAAGGTCACGGTCATTCAATGTTGGTTTCCGGCCATGCCGCTTACGTGGAGTGATTTCTCCAGATTCTCTGAACCTTTTGATGATATTATGGACCGTAGATGTTGAAATCCCAAAATGTCTTGCAATTGCACTTTGAGAAACGTTGTTCTTAAACTGTTTGACTATTTGCTCACGCAGTTGTGGACAAAGGGGTGTACCTCGCCCCATCCTTTCTTGTGAAAGACTGAGCATTTTTTGGGAAGCTGTTTTAATACCCAATCATGGCACCCACCTGTTCCCAATTTGCCTGTTCACCTGTGGGATGTCCCAAATAAGTGTTTGATGAGCATTCCTCAACTTTATCAGTATTTATTACCACCTTTCCCAACTTCTTTGTCACGTGTTGCTGGCATCAAATTATAAAGTTAATGATTATTTGCAAAAAAAAAAAAATGTTTATCAGTTTGAACATCAAATATGTTGTCTTTGTAGCATATTCAACTGAATATGGGTTGAAAATGATTTGCAAATCATTGTATTCCGTTTATATTTACATCTAACCCAATTTCCCAACTCATATGGAAACGGGGTTTGTACATCAACAATATGGCTGGACAGGAGAGATTAAAAATAAAAAAGATATAAAATATAACATTTTAATTAAAAAAAATATTATATATATATACACACAACTATGAATATATATATTTATATAAAACAATTATTTAACAAAATCTATTTTTTTATTGATTAAGAATCGTTGCAAATAAGAATCGCAAATCATTCGAAAATCTTTTCTTTTTTTTTACACCGTATCAGACGGTCACAGCTACTTAAAAAGGCTTGAAGCCCCTATAAGAACACCTTGTTGAGATTTGTTATCGTATCTCAGCGACTGTGTCACAAACCTGGGGGTAAAGTTTGACTCAGATTTTAAATTCGAAAAACAAATCAGCAGCGTCGTTCAAAAAAGCTTTTATCAATTACGCCAAATAGCGAAAGTGAAACCGCTTCTATCAAGACATGATCTTGAGAAATTAATCCACGCTTTTATCTCGACTCGTCTTGATTATTGTAATGCCCTGTATGTTGGCATTAGCCAGGCCTCCCTCGCCCGCCTGCAGCTCGTGCAGAACTCTGCTGCTCGTCTGCTAACACAGACCCGCAGACGTGAGCACATCACCCCTATTTTAGCGTCCCTTCACTGGCTCCCTGTGCGTTACCGAATACATTTTAAACTCCTTTTATTTGTTTTTAAATGTCTAAACAACCTCGCGCCAACCTATCTCTCCGACCTCCTTCAGCCTTACTGCCCCACCCGATCCTTAAGATCAGCCGATCAGCTGCTGTTGACGGTCCCTGACACAAGGCTGAAGCTTAGAGGTGACAGAGCTTTCGCCGTTGCTGCTCCCAAGCTCTGGAACGACCTACCCCTGAGTGTTAGACAAGCCTCCTCTCTTCCTGTTTTTAAATCTCTCTTAAAAACATACTTTTATTCCATGGCTTTTAACACTGAGTGATATCCATCCTGCAATGGCGCCCCATAATACACCTGCTGTGATCCTGTTTTTATGTTTTTATGTTTTTATTAATTCTATTTTAATTATTTATTTTTTATCGTGTTCTGTTTGTGTTGTGTTGTGTTTGCTCGGTACTCGTTTTATCTTTTAACCTGCTCATTGTACAGCACTTTGGCTACCCCTGTGGTAAATTTTAAATGTGCTCTATAAATAAAGTTGATTTGATTTGATTTGATTTGTTAGCAGCGGTCACTGCTTGGTCAGTTACTGATCTCGCACATAGAATGTTGTTAGAAAAAGGAGAGAAAACGTGTCCTGGATTTAGAATAATCCAGTGTAATACTTCCAGCTCTTATATGAGGGAAACTGTGACAGCTGGTTTACTGAGTCCACAGCTACACCTCAAGGCCAAGTCTAAGGAGAAAAGGTAAGACTGAACATTGAGATGAGACTCGTTATCACTATCATCATCATCATTATAATCTGACTCAAATCATTTTTTCTTTAGCTTTTGTTTTATTTATTTTTACAGCAGAAAGTACACAAAATTGGCTCTGATTGACACCACATCGATTACTTTTGTCCCAAGGAACATACTGGAACATAATGAAGGACGATAGAACAAATGGTCGTTAAATTTGGAACATCTGTATAAGATTTTATAACATTACCGTATTTTTCGGATTATAAATCGCTCCGTAGTATACGTCGCACCGGCCGAAAAATGCATAATAAAGAAGGAAAAAAACATACATACGTCGCACTCGAGTATAAGTCGCATTTTTGGTGGAAATGTATTTGATAAAATCCACCAAGAATAGACATTTGAAAGGCAATTTAAAATAAATAAAGAATAGTGAACAACAGGCTGAATAAGTGTACGTTATATGAGGCATAAATAACCAACTGAGAACGTGCCTGGTATGTTAACGTAACATATTATGGTAAGAGTCATTCAAATAACTATAACGTATAGAACATGTTATACGTTTACCAAACAATCTGTCACTCCTAATCGCTAAATCCGATGAAATCTTCTTCCTCGTTGTCGCTCCTGGTATGCGCCACTCCCTTTCTTTCTGCTGCTCGATCGCCGTTTTCTGCTGCATATTTCACTAGGTCCAGCTTGTAATCTGCAGTATAGGATTTCCTTTTCGGTGCCATTTTAGTTCAGCCCTTCTCAGTTTTTATAAGTTACCGCCAATGTTGAAATAATCAATTTTAATAGCTACGGATGTAGCAGCAGTTAGCATCCCATGACCCACAATGCACTTCTGCCATGACGCACAATGCACTTCTGCCATGACCCGCCCCCGCCGAATTCTTATTGGTTGACGTGTGTGACGATTGCTGACGTGTGTGGGACGATTGCGGACATTTGCTTCGTCTCTTACGCGAATGAGATAAATAATATTATTTGATATTTTACGGAAATGTGTTAATACAGGGTTTTAAAGCCCTCCACAGCACAGAGTCAGCGCTTCTAAAAGTTTTTAACGATATCCTCCTGTCCACTGATTCTGGTAAATATGTTGTCCTGGTGCTTTTAGATCTGTCTGCTGCGTTCGACACCGTCGACCACGCCACCTTAATCACTCGTCTTGAGAACTGTGTGGGCATTAAGGGCCCCGCCCTCAACTGGTTCCGGTCGTACCTAACCGACAGGAGTTTTTGTGTAAAAGTAGACAGTTTTATGTCGTCCACAGCTCCTTTACCACATGGGGTCCCCCAGGGCTCAATCCTTGCCCCAATTTTATTTGCGCTTTACCTTCTCCCCCTTGGTTCTATTTTTAGGAAGTACAGTATTGCATTTCATTTTTATGCCGATGATTGCCAGATTTATTTTCCCATGGCACAAAATAACACGGTTCAACGTCTTATTGACTGCCTGCACGACATCAAAGTCTGGCTTTCAGCTAACTTCCTGAGCCTAAATGAAGATAAAACAGAAGTTATGTTGTTCGGTCCAAGTCGCTCTCCCTCCCCCAACGTTGACCTCGGCACTCTGACCCCGTATCTCAGCGACTCTGTCACAAACCTGGGGGTAAAGTTTGACTCAGATTTTAAATTCGAAAAACAAATCAGCAGCGTCGTTCAAAAAAGCTTTTATCAATTACGCCAAATAGCGAAAGTGAAACCGCTTCTATCAAGACATGATCTTGAGAAATTAATCCACGCTTTTATCTCGACTCGTCTTGATTATTGTAATGCCCTGTATGTTGGCATTAGCCAGGCCTCCCTCGCCCGCCTGCAGCTCGTGCAGAACTCTGCTGCTCGTCTGCTAACACAGACCCGCAGACGTGAGCACATCACCCCTATTTTAGCGTCCCTTCACTGGCTCCCTGTGCGTTACCGAATACATTTTAAACTCCTTTTATTTGTTTTTAAATGTCTAAACAACCTCGCGCCAACCTATCTCTCCGACCTCCTTCAGCCTTACTGCCCCACCCGATCCTTAAGATCAGCCGATCAGCTGCTGTTGACGGTCCCTGACACAAGGCTGAAGCTTAGAGGTGACAGAGCTTTCGCCGTTGCTGCTCCCAAGCTCTGGAACGACCTACCCCTGAGTGTTAGACAAGCCTCCTCTCTTCCTGTTTTTAAATCTCTCTTAAAAACATACTTTTATTCCATGGCTTTTAACACTGAGTGATATCCATCCTGCAATGGCGCCCCATAATACACCTGCTGTGATCCTGTTTTTATGTTTTTATGTTTTTATTAATTCTATTTTAATTATTTATTTTTTATCGTGTTCTGTTTGTGTTGTGTTGTGTTTGCTCGGTACTCGTTTTATCTTTTAACCTGCTCATTGTACAGCACTTTGGCTACCCCTGTGGTAAATTTTAAATGTGCTCTATAAATAAAGTTGATTTGATTTGATTTGATTAATAATTTCACACATTAGTCGCTCCGGAGTATATGTCGCACCCCCGGCCAAACTATGAAAAAAACTGCAATTTATAATCCTAAAAATAAGGTATGTTCCATTTTAATAGGTATACAACACAATCTCAGGTGGGTTTGAATGAGATACGTCATTTTGTAAATTTCTCTTTCCCATTGTATGCCTTTCATCAAATCCCAGTATAGCTCACCAAGCAGCAGGAATTACTATCTCACTGACAGGATGCAGTGCATCTCCCATTACAATGGGACCTCGGAGTATGTTAAGGTAATGTGCGGAGTACCACAGGGTTCGGTTCTTGGCCCTGCACTCTTCAGCATCTACATGCTGCCGCTAAGTGACATCATAGGCAAATACGGCGTTAGCTTTCACTGTTATGCTGATGACACCCAACTCTACATTCCCCTAAAGCTGACCAACAGCCCAGAATGTAGTCATCTGGAGGCGTGTCTAAATGAAATTAAACAATGGATGTCCACTAACTTTTTGCATCTTAAAGCTAAGAAAACAAAAATGCTGATTATCGGTCCTGCAAGACCTATTTAATTAAACCACCTTAACATTTGACAACCAAACAATTACACAAAGCGACTCGGTAAAGAATCTGGGTATTATCTTCGACCCAACTCTCTCGTTTGAGTCACACATTAAGAGTGTTACTGAAACAGCCTTCTTTCATCTCCATAATATCCCTGAAATTCGTCCCATTTTGTCCTCCATCGAGGCTGAGATCATTATTCATGCGTTCGTTAAGTCTCATCTCGATTACTGCAACGTATTATTTTCGGGTCTCCCTATGTCTAGCATTAAAAGATTACAGTTGGTAGAAAATACGGCTGCTAGACTTTTGACATGAACAAGAAAGTTTGATCCTATTATCCCGATACTGGCTCACCTGCACTTGCTTCCTGTGCACTTAAAATGTGACTTTAAGGTTTTACTACTTACGTATAAAATATTACACGGTCGAGCTCCATCCTATCTTGTTGATTGTATTGTACCATATGTCCCGCCCAGAAATCTGTGTTCAAATAACTCCGGCTTATTAGTGATTCCTAGCGCCCAAAAAAAAGTATGCGGTCTTTAGAGCATTTTCTATTCGGGCTCCAGTAGTCTGAAATGCCCTACCGGTAACAGTTAGAGATGCTACCTCAGTAGAAGCATTTAAGTCCCATCTTAAAACTCATTTGGATAGTATAGCCTTTAAATAGACCCTTTTTTGACCAGTTGATCTGCCTTCTCTCCTTTCTGCTCTGCTCCACTGTCTGTGTGGAGAGGTTATCAGGTGACCACGGATCAGCCTCCACGGAGGTATGCGCTAGCTGTTCTAAGTCAGTGGACCACTACTCTGTGCATCAGTTGGTGGCGTCTCTGCGCTGCTGACTTGTTTCCTTTCAAGATGATCCCCTGCTGGTCTCTCAATGGACTGGTCTTTCACATTATAAAGTCAGAACCCGGGGTGGACTACTCCTTATGCATCAGTCGGTGACGTCTCGTTGCCTCGACTTGTCTACATGCAAGAGGATCCCCTGCTGGCCCCACTATGGACTGGACTCTCACATTATTGACTGTATCTACTCGGCACCCATTGCACCGGTCATTCGCTTCCGCCTTCCCGACGGCCAAGAAGGTGGCCGTTCCTTGGTCGCCCGCCTCGCCGCCACCACCAGACTCGTCCCCGATGGTTTCGGGGACAGTTGGGCCGGCGACACACCACCAGTTCCCCCCTTCGCCCTCCCTTGTCTCTTAATCTCATTGTTCTGCCTTCAGTCCTAGGACATCTGGAATCTGTCCATAAGGAGGGGGGTACTGTCATGGCGCGGGCTCGAACCCGCTTTTCTCCAGCAGCTGGTTCTGCCAGGACCTCCGCTGGCAGCGCGCCGAGACACGCCCCTGCTCGCGCTGGCCGCATCACGCCCACATGCCGGCAAGGCTGTGGGCGATCAGCAATCAACACACCTTGGACTGATGAATGCTACACTCAAGCTGCTTGACCATCGTGTTAATTAAGCTGTGAAGAAGAAAAATGGATGTGACATCTCATGCAACCCAGCTACACAATGACCTACTCAGTGGCCTAGTAGTTAGAGTGTCCGCCCTGAGATCGGTAGGTTGTGAGTTCAAACCCCGGCCGAGTCATACCAAAGACTATAAAAATGACCTCTCTGCTTGGCACTTAGCATCAAGGGTTGGAATTGGGGGTTAAATCACCAAAAATGATTCCCGGGCGCGGCACCGCTGCTGCCCACTGCTCCCCTCACCTCCC
Source organism: Nerophis lumbriciformis (assembly GCF_033978685.3). NCBI lineage: Eukaryota > Metazoa > Chordata > Actinopteri > Syngnathiformes > Syngnathidae > Nerophis > Nerophis lumbriciformis. The sequence goes on from NC_084562.2 coordinate 37,259,065, forward strand.
AGTGGGTGAACAAGGGGATGGGTCAAATGCAAAGGACAAATTTCACCACACCTAGTGTGTGTGTGACAATCATTGGTACTTTAACTTTAACCTGCATGAATGAGAACATCCATAGATTTATAGCTTCGATGCATAGTTTAGAGAAAATAGTTGGAATAAACAATGATCTTTCTGCTTGACATGACCTTCATTTTGTTTCTAATAAATGCACAACATCAACATTGAAATTGCACTTTTACCGTGTGTGCATTAATACAAATTAGAAAAAAGAATCTCCGCTGTTCGCCGCTACACAGTTTACAGCAGCCACACACTCCATCTCGCATGTGCGCTCTATTGCAGCAGCTGGGCAGGAACTATGTCCGCATATTTAAAGTTAGGTGCATTCCATGCAGTTCGGATTTGATCAATCTTCATTAGGTACAGTCATTAAACGATTACCGTATTTTCCGCACTATAAGGCGCACCTAAAAACCACAAATTTTCTCAAAAGCTGACAGTGCGCCTTATAACCCGGTGCGCTTTATACATGGATAAATATTAAGATTCATTTTCATAAAGTTTAGGTCTCGCAACTACGGTAAACAGCCGCCATCTTTTTTCCCCGTAGAAGAAGCGCGCGGTGCATGCTGGGATATGTGACGTTTCATTTCCATTTGTGTGTTTATGTAAAGACCCCAAAATGGCTCCTATTAAGTGTGTTGTCTGTCTAATTATAAATAATGCAGACGAGGCGTGTTAACTGAGTTCTCAACGTTTACTCACAGCGTGCTCATAACCACATTCTAACTCCCAGCATACAACGCTTCTCAGGGCTACCGCGCATGCTCGTAACTATCGTTGCATGCTGGGTAGTGTAGTTGTTATATTTGCTAGCTCATAACAGCACATTGAGAGACACGCTTACGCGCTTAATTCAATACTCGCCGTCATTCCGGGTGGATTGACAAAAGACCTCCAGCCGCTAGATATTGGTGTCAACAGGGCATTCGAAGCTAGACTGCTAACTGCGTGGGAACAATGGATGACAGAAGGCGAACACACCTTCACTAAGACGAGGAGGCAGCGCCAGACGACGCCAACATCTGCCAGTGGATCGTAAATTTGCCCAACTTTTCACTTCGGACACCGAAGACGAAGGATTTACGAATGAAGAATAACTTCAGAAAGTGAGCGCTATGTTTATTTTGTGTGTTGTGACATTAACGTTCGAGCAACATTATGTTGCTATTGCTCTGCACTATTTTGAATTTTACTATGTTTGTGATTGCACATTTGCGTACATTTTGGGAGTGAACAGAGTTGTTAGAACGCTGGTTTTTAATATATTATTAAAGTTTGACTGACCTATCTGACTGTTTTTTTGACATTCCCTTTAGGCGCGGCTTATAGTCCGGGGCGGCTTATTGGTGGACAAAGTTATGAAATATGCCATTCATTGAAGGTGCGGCTAATAATCCGGTGCGCCTTATAGTGCGGAAAATACGGTAATCGATAAATTATTTAATTAAAAAAAAAAATTTCATCGAATATTTGATTTAATAGTTTATGTACTCTCAGTAACGGCATTGGCGTTGCAACGATGGGAGCAGTAATTAATTAGATTACTAGTCATGAAAAAAAACAATGCCGTTATAACGCTGTTATACTCTGGTAAAAGTGAGGCTTGTCAAATAGCTGGAGAATTTGGTCTCTAACGCTCCTCGGTAAGATAGTTAGCTTGGTACTAGCTGGCTAATGATGGAGAGTTATAAAAAAGCGCTTTGACACACGTTCACCCTCACACACACATTCACGCACACATTCACACACTGATGGCGGGAGCTGCCATGCAAGGCCCTAACCACGACCCATCAGGAGCAAGGGTGAAGTGTCTTGGTTGGTAGAAGCTGGGGATCGAACCAGGAACCCTCAGGTTGCTGGCACGGCCACTCTCCCAACCACACCACGCCGTCCCCAGTTGTGTGAAAAACAGCTTTATCAATCATTTCAAACTTTGTTTTTACAACGGTTTCATGTTGCTAACACATCATCACCATCCAAATGCACTTGTCTTGATGAGGAAGCTGAATAGCTTTGGTGTTATTTTGTTGTTGCTGTTATTGCTGCTATTTTGACAGTATTTTGTTTACAAACATAAAACCTTGATACTTAGTTTTCATTAGCACTCTGCCTGTCCTTGCTTTTGAAGGGACAAAAGTTGTTGTTTTTTTGTCGCAGGCTAACGAGCAGCAAAGTTCTTAAATAAATATATTCTTGAATGATTTTGTATCTTTATTGTTCGTTAGCACAAGCCTAAAAATATCTCAAGGTGATTTTAAAAGCCCAAATTTAGAGCCACTAAATAGGTGTACGTTTTATATTCTGACTACTTGACAAATCACTAATATAGTTGATGACTATCAAAATACTCACTAGTTGCATCCCTATTACCCACACAGTCACATTAAAAATGAGGGACAGGAAGTAGGCCTTATTTTAAAAATCATTAGGGCTGTTGACACAAAAGTTAAGTGGTTTTATTCTTTGCATTTTCTTCCTTTACTCTACCCAAACCAAACTGTGACCTTAAAACCTAAGTACATACTGAACTGTGATCATGCTGTATTGTGAAACCCCGCCTGTGTAGGTGAGTGTGTTCCTTTCGGCCAATTACATTTGCAAACAAATCCCTGCCCCCACTGAATCATGAATAATTAAAGCTGCAAGCAGCATTGGTCGGGCCCGCGTATTTGGCAGGTGCTAGTCCTAAGTGTCCCAATACTTTTGTATACTTTTAGTCAAGTGTCCCAAGACTTTTGTCTAGTGTACCTACCTTGTCTGCATTGTGTGGGCACGTTGGTGCTTCCTGCTTTTGAGCAGCCATCTTAAAAAAACAGCAGCGCAGCAGCATCAGTGCAGCGGGTCTTTGAAGGGTCATAAAATCAAAACCGGAGCAGGTATCACAACTCTTTGGCCAACTTTTAATCAGAAGGGTTCAATCTCTCTCCTGTGTTAGTTTGAAGCCGAAACAGAGGAGATAATGTTTGAAGAAAGGTGACCGGTTTTTACAAAAATGTTGTGTTGAAGGGGGAATAGCAAACTTCCTGTATATTTTTGCTGGGGGTTGTCAATTTGTGAAATGTAGGTCTAAGTGAGACCTACGGAGAGGTTTTTGTTTCATGTCTCTCCGACCTTCCCAGTGGGAGTTACAGGCAGTTTTGTAAAAAAATTTCTTCCGAGGAGCAGTTTTTTCTCCGTTTTATTCAAAAATTGCTGTAGAGCGCAATTTTTAAATTTGGGGTTAGGTTTCTTTATTAGATCGCAATTGTTGCCAGTCCTGATGTGTGCGTTCAGTTCGGTGAGTTTTGAAGCGTGTTAAGGGGGTCAAATTACAGCTCAAAGAGGCAAAAGTGACTGTTTTTAGTACTTTTTTGTCTTGAAGGGGGAATTGCCAACTTCCTGTTGATTTTTGCCCGAGGATATACAATTATGAAAACTAGGTCTAAGTCAAACCTACATACAGGTTTTTGTTTCATGTCTCTCCGATCTTCCTAGTGGGAGATATAGGCAGTCTAGTTTTTTTTTTCCTAGGGGGCGCTAGAGCGCAATTTTGAGTTTTGTGGTTCGATTTTTTTTTTAAAAAGGTAATTTTCGCAGGTCCTGATGTGTGGGTCAAATATGGTGAGTTTTGAAGCATGTTAAGTGGGTCAAATTACAGTTTGTTGTGGCGGCGGAAGAATAAAGAATAATAAAACCTTACAAATACAATAGGTCCTTATGTCCCATTGCATAAGGACTCCCTTTGGGAGCCCTTATACAATGGGCCATGCGGGCCCTAATAAATGTGTCAAATGTGTCGATTTTAGAAAACAATACAATTCTTGAAGTTAAACATCACATAATGCTCTCTATTGTGATTCATTGAGCCTTACAGCAAGGAGCTTTGAATCCGTCAGCTGTGTGAAGAGTCAGTGTTTTCTGCCTAATCCTGTTTACGCTCTCAACCAGGTACTTCTACAGATTCCTTTCCTCCCAAGGTCCATGAATGTCTTTCTCTACAGTGCAATCTGGAAAGTATTCACAGCACTTCACGTTTCCACATTTTGTTATGTTACTGCCTAATTCCAAAATGGAATGCATTTTTTTGTCCTTAAAATTCTACAGACAATACCCTATAATCATGAACATATAATGATTTTGCAAATTTAGCAAATTAAACTAAAAAAATCACATGCACAGTACATCCATCCATCCATTTTCTACCGCTTGTCCCTTTTGGTGTAGCGGGCGGTGCTGGAGCCTATCTCAGCTGCATTCGGGCGGAAGGTGGGGTACACCCTGGACTAGTCGCCGCACCTCATCACAGGGCCAACACAGATAGAAAGACAACATTCACACTCACATTCACACACTAGGGCCAATTTAGTGTTGCCAATCAACCTATCCCCAGGTGCATGTCTTTGGAGGTGGGAGGAAGCCGGAGTACCCGGAGGGAACCCACAGAGTCACGGGGAGAACATGCAAACTCCACACAGCGATAATATTGGCCTGGTGATGAGCAGTGCCTGGTTTCCTCCAAACATGACACCTGGCATTCATGCCAGAGTTCAATGTTTGTCTCATCAGACCAGATACATTTTTTTTCATGGTTTGAGAGTCTTTGAATGTGGAGTGAAAGAATGATGGGTTCTGAATTAGCTGTGAAGCACTTTAAGTGTCTAAAAAAAGTGCTATATAAAACTAATCCATTTCATTCCGTCTGGCCACTATCCATCTCCATCTCTGATTGGTGGATTGCTGCAGAGACGGTTGTCCTTCTGGAATAATCTCCTCTCTCCACAGGAATGCTGTAGCTCTGACAAAGTGACCATTGGGTTCTTGGTCACCTCCTTGACTATCCATCCATCCATCCATTTTCTACCGCTTATTCCCTTTGGGGTTGCGGGGGGCGCTGGAGCCTATCTCAGCTACAATCGGGCGGAAGGCGGGGTACACCCCGGACAAGTCGCCACCTCATCGCAGGGCCAACACAGATAGACAGACAACATTCACACTCACATTCACACACTAGGGCCAATTTAGTGTTGCCAATCAACTTATCCCCAGGTGCATGTCTTTGGAGGTGGGAGGAAGCCGGAGTAACCGGAGGGAACCCACGCAGTCACGGGGAGAACATGCAAACTCCACACAGAAAGATCCCGAGCCCGGGATTGAACCCAAGACTACTCAGGACCTTCGTATTGTGAGGCAGATGCACTAACCCCTCTGCCACCGTGAAGCCCTCCTTGACTAGACTAAGATAAATGCAGCAATGTACAGAGACTCCCTGGATGAAAACCAACACTTGCCATCCAACCTGATGGAGCTTGAGAGGTGCTGCAAAGAGGAATGGGCGAAACTGCCCAAAGATAGGTGTGCCAAGCTTGTGGCATCATATTCGAAAATATTTGAGGCTGTAACTGCTGACAAAGGTGCATCAACAAAGTATTGCACAAAGGCTGTGAACACTTATGTACATGTAATGTTTTATTTTTGTATTTTTTATAAATTTGCAAAATTACAAAAAATAAACTTTTCACATTGTCCTTATGGGGAATTTTGAGGACAAAAATGGACATTTCAGAATAAGGCTGTAACATAACAAAGTGTGGAAAAAGTGAAGTACTGTGAATAATTTCTGGGAGCACTACAGGTAAAAGCCAGTAAATTAGAATATTTTGAAAAACTTGATTTATTTCAGTAATTGCATTCAAAAGGTGTAACTTGTACATTATATTTATTCATTGCACACAGACTGATGCATTCAAATGTTTATTTCATTTAATTTTGATGATTTGAAGTGGCAACAAATGAAAATCCAAAATTCCGTGTGTCACAAAATTAGAATATTACTTAAGGCTAATACAAAAAAGGGATTTTTAGAAATGTTGGCCAACTGAAAAGTATGAAAATGAAAAATATGAGCATGTACAATACTCAATACTTGGTTGGAGCTCCTTTTGCCTCAATTACTGCGTTAATGCGGCGTGGCATGGAGTCCATGAGTTTCTGGCACTGCTCAGGTGTTATGAGAGCCCAGGTTGCTCTGATAGTGGCCTTCAACTCTTCTGCGTTTTTGGGTCTGGCATTCTGCATCTTCCTTTTCACAATACCCCACAGATTTTCTATGGGGCTAAGGTCAGGGGAGTTGGCGGGCCAATTTAGAACAGAAATACCATGGTCCGTAAACCAGGCACGGGTAGATTTTGCGCTGTGTGCAGGCGCCAAGTCCTGTTGGAACTTGAAATCTCCATCTCCATAGAGCAGGTCAGCAGCAGGAAGCATGAAGTGCTCTAAAACTTGCTGGTAGACGGCTGCGTTGACCCTGGATCTCAGGAAACAGAGTGGACCGACACCAGCAGATGACATGGCACCCCAAACCATCACTGATGGTGGAAACTTTACACTAGACTTCAGGCAACGTGGATCCTGTGCCTCTCCTGTCTTCCTCCAGACTCTGGGACCTCGATTTCCAAAGGAAATGCAAAATTTGCATGGTTGGGTGATGGTTTGGGGTGCCATGTCATCTGCTGGTGTTGGTCCACTCTGTTTCCTGAGATCCAGGGTCAACGGAATTTTGGATTTTCATTTGTTGCCACTTCAAATCATCGAAATTAAATGAAATAAACATTTTAATGCATCAGTCTGTGTGCAATGAATAAATATAATGTACAAGTTACACCTTTTGAATGCAATTACTGAAATAAATCAAGTTTTTCAAAATATTCTAATTTACTGGCTTTTACCTGTATATACTGTATGTGTCAGCCCTGTAAATTCCTGCATTATAGCATCAAAATCAAAACATTTTATATGTCGCCTTTTTTCATTTATTCAATGGAAGAGTACAGTCCTAAGCAAGACTCATGTGCATCCATCCATCCATTTTCTACCGCTTATTCCCTTTTGGCGTCGCGGGGGGCGCTGGAGCCTATCTCAGCTACAATCGGGCGGAAGGCATCTGCAACGAGCAGTAAAACATCTGTGGTCAGTTCGGCTGTCACAAGTCTCTACACACAATCCCTTTGATTAAAATAAATTAAACATTATAGGCCCTTGTCAATCTTCTCGCCTGAACATAGCCTGACCAAACACACTCTGTGTCTCATTTCCCACTAGCCCACAATCAAATGCAACAATACACTGAATAATAGACTGTCTGGTGAATGTGTTACGCCTCCAGTTGCCCTGAGGGGAGCATTCATGATGTTTTGTAATGGTCAAGTCCATCACCCTACTTCATGTCCACACAGGAGCACCCACAAGGCATGAAGCACTCTAGAGTCTTTCATGTTGCCTTTCTTTTTTGCCCTTTCTACACAACTTTGTCTTTTTTTAGGAATGAATAAGATGCTGAGAGCTGACGGGCTGATGGCCTTAATAGCTTTGACCTTCATGCTGCGTGCTATTTGAATTTTGTGACAGCTGTTCAGCCATTGCCTCCTTTCAAGAGTATAGGATGCAGCTAGTCTTGTCATATATGAGCAGAGGTGGGTAGTAACGCGCTACATTTACTCCGTTACATCTACTTGAGTAACTTTTGGGATAAATTGTACTTCTAAGAGTAGTTTTAATGCAACATACTTTTACTTTTACTTTTACTTGAGTATATTTATAGAGAAGAAACGCTACTTTTACTCCGCTACTTTTATCTACATTCGCTACTAATTTTTATCGATCTGTTAATGCACGCTTTGTTTGTTTTGGTCTGTCATAGTGCCTGCGTTTCAACAAATACAGTCACTAGTGACGTTTCACTCCGTTCCACCAATCAGATGCAGTCACTGGTGACGTTGGACCAATCAAACAGAGCCAGGCGGTCACATGACCTGTTGAAAAACTTATTGGGGTGTTACCATTTAGTGGTCAATTGTACGGAATATATACTGTACTGTGCAATCTACTAATAAAAGTTTCAATCAATCAATCAAAAGTGTGAAGGAAAAAAAGACCCTTTTTTATTTCAAACGTACATCCTGTCAAAAGCATAAAGACTGACTGCACAGTTCCTGTCTTCACAATAAAAGTGCCGCTCCATAGCGCCTGCGCTTTCAAAACAAGAGTCTCCGAAAGCCAGCGCAAACAAGCTAGCAAGCTACGGAGTTTGCCGCCAATGTATTTCTTGTAAAGTGTATAAAAACGAATATGGAAGCTGGACAAATAAGGTGCCAAAAACCAACCACTTTCATGTGGTATTAGACAGAAAGGAGGAACTTTTTTTCTCCTCCATTTGAAAACGTGGACGCTATCAGCACTACTGTCTGATTACAATCAATGCAAGTCATCAGAATCAGGTAATACACCAACTTATATTCTTGTCTTCATGAAAGAAAGGAATCTATATGTGTTAAACATGCATGTATATTCATTAAAACACCTTTAACATGTAAACAAAAACGGCAAAATAAATAAATATAAATTATATACTGTATATATATATGTGTGTGTATATATATGTATATGTATATATATATGTATATATGTATATACATATATATATATATATATATATATATATATATATATATATATATATATATATATATATATATATATATATATATGATATGTGTGTGTATGTTACTCATCAGTTACTCAGTACTTGAGTAGTTTTTTGACAACATACTTTTTACTTTGACTCAAGTAAATATTTGGGTGACTACTCCTTACTTTTACTTGAGTAATAAATCTCTAAAGTAACAGTACTCTTACTTGAGTACAATTTCTGGCTACTCTACCCACCTCTGTATATGAGTGACAAGCTGGATATAGTTTGGAAAATAATGAGTTACATTTGCAGTGCTATCTCGGTTTTCACACGCCTCACTTTTTGACGAAAATGTTTGGTTTCTCTTTTTGTATACTGCCTTAGTTATCGTACGGCCAAACAGTAAACTTAAAACCTTTGCTGTTTGTGTCATCCTGCCCAAACAAAGAATCCTATGCGTTGGTTCGTCAGTATTTTTTGTTTTATTCACTACAACTGAAAAAATAAGTCAATTCAGGGCTAAAGAAAATTGTTACAGCAAGCACTTTAATAAATAAGGTGAGACATAATGTATTGGTGGTTCTTTGGTCAAGATTTTGCATAGATTATGTTTCACAGACCGTTTTCAAGCTGCTTTTTGACTATTTCTGTGGGCGAGTCTTATTTACGTACCTCCACTTCGACTGCGTCCTCTCCACGCCCACTTTGTTGTAGTTTTTGGCACTTCCATAGCAAGTCTACTGGCAGATATAAGTTCGAACTATAAGCTACTTTTTATCAAAAATGGCAACAGCGGAGGATGCATGTCCATGCAAAACCCAGTCTTCCCCACAACAAGAGGATAGAGGAAAAACAGGAGCTTATGGACTACAGTGCAGACCACAATGGCAGACACGCGCAAGGCACTCTGAGTACATTTCTACCATGAATAATTTGCTGACGTCATCCATCCATCCATCCATCCATCTTCTTCCGCTTATCCGAGGTCGGGTCGCAGGGGCAGCAGCCTAAGCAGGGAAGCCCAGACTTCCCTCTCCCCAGCCACTTCGTCCAGCTCCTCCCGGGGGATCCCGAGGCGTTCCCAGGCCAGCCGGGAGACATAGTCTTCCCAACGTGTCCTGGGTCTTCCTCGTGGCCTCCTACCGGTCGGACATGCCCTAAACACCTCCTTAGGGAGGCGCTCGGGTGGCATCCTGACCAGATGCCCGAACCACCTCATCTGGCTCCTCTCGATGTGGAGGAGCAGCGGCTTTACTTTGAGATCCCCCCGGATGACAGAGCTTCTCACCCTATCTCTAAGGGAGAGCCCCGCCACCCGGCGGAGGAAACTCATTTCGGCCGCTTGTACCCGTGATCTTGTCCTTTCGGTCATAACCCAAAGCTCATGACCATAGGTGAGGATGGGAACGTAGATCGACCGGTAAATTGAGAGCTTTGCCTTCCGGCTCAGCTCCTTCTTCACCACAACGGATCGATACAGCGTCCGCATTACTGAAGACGCCGCACCGATCCGCCTGTCGATCTCACGATCCACTCTTCCCTCACTCGTGAACAAGACTCCGAGGTACTTGAACTCCTCCACTTGGGGCAAGATCTCCTCCCCAACCCGGAGATGGCACTCCACCCTTTTCCGGGCGAGAACCATGGACTCGGACTTGGAGGTGCTGATTCTCATCCCAGTCGCTTCACACTCAGCTGCGAACCGATCCAGTGAGAGCTGAAGATCCTGGCCAGATGAAGCCATCAGGACCAAATCATCTGCAAAAAGCAGAGACCTAATCCTGCAGCCACCAAACCGGATCCCCTCAACGCCTTGACTGCGCCTAGAAATTCTGTCCATAAAAGTTATGACGTCACACTTGAACAAAACGCCACACTTGTAGTAAATTCCAAACGGCTCAAGGAAGGCAAGATTATTTTATGAATATCTCCATAATGCCTTGCCTTTGCAGTTTAATTTCACATTTTCGGGACTCATGTAGATCCCAAATACACAACAGTAGGTACCAATGGGTAAGAAAAGTTGGTTTTGCATAAAAGGTCCCTTTCAGAACTCATAGCAAAGTATAAACATCTCATCTCCCTCTCTGCTCATCGCCGGCTTGTCTTGAATAAAGGTAAAAGTGATGTTAAATGTTCATTCATCCATTTAATTTGTCACTTATAGGGAGGGGTGTGACAAGATTAAAACGTGACAATATTTCTCATTTAGAGAAAAACGCTGTCGTGGGCAGAACAAATGACCGAATGCTGTACCGGATACGGAAGAAGAACTCTTCCTCCGGTGCCACCTAGGAACCCAGCAAAGAACTCAGCCCCAGCAACCACAGCAGCACATCCAGTATCCCGGATACAGGATTCTGATGCAGCAACTCCTCCATCATCATCACCTTAATCACGGCCCTCACCACAAACCTGGATCTCACCTGATGCATCCACACCCTCCAGAGATGCTTCACTGTCTTTCTCCTCTACACCGTCACCAATGAGACTTTCTGACCATCTTGAAAGTTTGGTGGAATAAGGGGTTTAAAATGATTCCCCCTTACTCTGGACATTGCGCTTTAAAAGGATTCTGTCATCAAAAAGATATTGCGCCCATCTTCCTCCTTAGCCTATTCAATTGACCAAAACTGCCCGAGCTTGCCCCCATCAGCATCAATGCTGTTGTCTAGGTTGCTAAAGGCCTCTGTACTGATAAACACCACATCAAACAAAGGCCCAAAAAGAAGAGCTCTATTCTAAAACAATAACTACTATAATAGCACATATGTTAGTTAAGAGACAGACTGTTATATTATCTGATCAGAGAAATTTAATCAACTCTCCTTTTGAAGAACACAATGGCTAGGGCAACTCTTGCTAATCTCAAACATGTAGTACTCAATGTCAGACCTTTAAGTAAAAAATATTTTTTAATTAATAATTGTATTTCCTCTTACAGGCTTCACGGTGGAAGAGGGGTTAGTGCATCTGCCTCACAATACGAAGGTCCTGAGTAGTCTTGGGTTCAATCCCGGGCTCGGGATCTTTCTGTGTGGAGTTTGCATGTCCTCCCCGTGACTGTGTGGGTTCCCTCCGGGTACTCCGGCTTCCTCCCACCTCCAAAGACATGCACCTGGGGATAAATTGATTGGCAACACTAAATTGGCCCTAGTGTGTGGATGTGAGTGTGAATGTTGTCTGTCTATCTGCGTTGGCCCTGCGATGAGGTGGCGACTTGTCCAGGGTGTACCCCGCCTTCCGCCCGATTGTAGCTGAGATAGGCTCCAGCGCCCCCCGCGACCCCAAAAGGGAATAAGCGGTAGAAAATGGATGGATGGATGGATTTCCTCTTACAATCTCGATTTTATGTTTTTAACTGAGAGATGGCTCCATATAAACAAACAAACAAATTCAGTTCTGATTGAAACTAGCCCACCTCACTTAAACTAGGGGGGTGGGGGTGTCTGTGCCATATTTAGGAAAAATATCCGTACCCACAAATTGTTTTTGGGGTTTTTTCATCATTTGAGTACGGGTCATTCAAAATGGAGATAAAATAATCCATACTTGATATCACAATCTACAAACCACAACATAATTCAAAATAATTTATTGATGATTTTATGGAAATACTTTCACTTTTGTGCACTGACTTTGACTGTTTGATCATCACGGGGGACTTAAATGTGCATGTAAATATTTGGTCTAACTCAGCATGTAAACGAGCCGACCCACAGTAGCACACACAGCCACACTCTTGATTTGATCATTACTAAGGGTCTTGCTATTTTAAATGTGAATTTATCGTTGCTGCTTTATCAGATCATTTCTGTGTTTTCTGCGACTTGTCTGTTAGACTCAAAGCAGCAGTTGGGTTTGCAGCTTTTCGGAGAAGACTCATAAATGATAGCATACGGACACAGTTTGTGGAAATTATTAGGTTTGAAAACACCCTATAAGCTAATGTTGATGATCTGTTGAACTCACATACATCAAGTGTTGTAAATGTTTTGGACACCATTGCTCCTGTCAAGGTTAAAATGGGTAAAACTAGGAAAAAGGCGCCATGGCAAAATTAAGACTCAGAAAAGAGAGTGCCGCAGAGCCGAACTGAAATGGTGCAAATCAAAGCTCCTAGCTCATTATAAAATTTACAAAGACAAGCTAAATGTGTTCAACCAGACTTTGCGTAGAACAAGGCAAAATATTGTTTCTGAAATCATCACAAATTGTAGTAACAACTCGTGTGTCCTGTTTGCTACAGTGAACAGATTAACAAACCCTCCAATTTTACTTCCAGTAGAACCCCGCCTTCCGCCCGAATGCAGCTGAGATAGGCTCCAGCACCCCCCGCAACCCCAAAAGGGACAAGCGGTAGAAAATGGATGGATGGATAGAACTAATTTCTACATCAAAGTGCAATGAGTTTTCAATATTCTTTCATGATAAAGTTCAAGGCATTAAAAATGCAATAATTCCTGGAAAACAAATAGTTACTCTGCAGCCAGCTCGTCAACTAGAGCTGGCACTGACAAAACAGTTGAAGAGATCATCCACTAGATTTCTAAAATCTGTGCTGAGCAGTTTATTATTACAATTAGCTAATTTAGTTAAGATCTCAGACTGGAACATTTCCAAAGGCCTTAACAACTGCTGTCATTAAGCCCATCTTAAAGAAGAGTAGTCTTGATGTCACAGTACTGAAGAACTATCGGTCCATATCAAACCTGCCGTTTTTGGGCAAAGTTCTATGAAATGTTGTATACCAAGAGCTTAGTGACTTTCTCCTGTTTAACAATGTGTTTGACACTTTCCATTCAGGCTTTAGGCGCCACCACAGCACTGAAACAGCACTGATCAAGGTGACAAATGATATCCGCCTGAACACAGGCGGAGGAAAAGTCTTAAAACTGGTCTCAGTCTTGGTTCTGCTGGACATGAGCGCTGCCTATGGCACAGATGACCATACTATCTTAACACAGAGGTTAAAAAACTGGGCAGAATATCTGGTTCTGTTCTTAGCTGGTTCAAGTCCTATCTCGATCACAGGCCATACTTTGTTGGAATTGGTAACTGTGTCTCTGCCCAAATGACTATGACCTGTGGGGTTCCTCAGGGCTTGATTTTGGGACCCCTATTGTTCATCTTGATCATGCTGCCACTAGGTCAGCTAATACGCAGCTTCAATGTGTCCTACCACAACTACGCAGAGGACAGTCAGATATACATGTCACTGGCGGCAGGCGAACATCGGCCTATTGATTCACTTTGTCACTGTATTAAACAGATCCTTTGTGTGGATGCAAAACAATTTTATTCAGCTAAACTCAGACAAAACTGAAATAATTGTCTTTGGCCCACATAAAAAAAGAGAAACTAAACCTTGAGACCCTCTCACTGAAACCTAATAATCAGGTTAGAAAACAAGGGTAATAACCGATTCAGACTTTAACTTTAACGACCACATTAGGTCAATTAGCAGCAGCTTTTTACCACCTGGAAAACATTGCCAAAATCAGAGGAATAATGTCTAATAAAGACTTAGAAAGACTAATCCATGCCTTTGTCTGCAGCAAGCTAGATTATTGTAATGGCCTTCTCACTGGGCTCTCTAAACGAGCTGTAAAGCAGCTGCACTACATCCAGAATGCTGCTGCCCAAGTCCTGACTAGAACCAGGAAATATGAACATATTAGTCTAGTGATTAGATCACTTAGGTCTTCCTGTTTTTTAATGAATAGACCTGAAAACAGCTGTCCTTGTGTACAAGATTTTCCATGGTCTTGTGCCATAGTACATCTCTGACATGTTAGAGCCATATGAACCATCTCGAGCTCTGAGAACTTCAGGGAGTGGTCTCATGAGTCAAAGTCAGGACCAAACATGGTTAAACTGCGTTTCAGTTTTATGCTCCTAAAATCTGGAATAGTCTTCCTAAAGGTGTGAGACGGGCCTCAACGTTGGCAATGTTCAAATTCAGCCTGAAAACAGTTGTATTTTTTTGTGCAAATGACAACTGAAAGTATTTTATGCACAGTACTTGATTTATTTTAACTAATCATGATTATTTTTATGATGATTGTATTTTCTAATTTTAATTTGAAGTATTTTCCTTTTTGGATTTTCTGTGAAGAACTTTGAATTGCCCTGTGTACGCATTGTGCTATATCAATAAAATGGCCTTGCCTTGCCTACAACAAATTTGGGTATCGATCCACAATACCAACTGGTTGCAGGAGCAGTATTGGCCGTACCAACTGATACTTCTAATTTTCAAGATCATTGAATGATTCCATTTCTTTATCACAAGTACAATTGAACAAAAACACAGTGTAACAATATCAATTGCCCTTCAAGCCCTCCTGTGTCCAAGAATGTATTTCTTGAGTTTGTACACAATAACAAAAACGACACATTTTTTTTCATAATAAAAAATTGCGTGGTGGTACCGACCAAATTATGATATTATACTTGGTATTGTTACTGTTGATATTTGTAACGATCCACCAATCTTTGCTTACATTCCACGAGCTTGCAGTTAGCGGTTAGCATATCCTCCGAAGGTGTGTAGTGTATCATGTTCAGCTATTCCTTGCCAGACACGTAGTTTAATTGCTGCCATGGCGGCAAGAATTGCTGACTT
Organism: Nerophis lumbriciformis; assembly: GCF_033978685.3. Classification (NCBI taxonomy): domain Eukaryota; kingdom Metazoa; phylum Chordata; class Actinopteri; order Syngnathiformes; family Syngnathidae; genus Nerophis; species Nerophis lumbriciformis. Next base: position 37,274,202 of record NC_084562.2, read on the forward strand.
AGAAGGGCCATTGCACTGTGGAGAGACCTTAACCGCTAGCAGGGATGCTACATTGAGTTGAGGACGTGGTCTTTTGCTTTTTGCAGTCAAATTTGAAGGACACAGCTGGAATGCGTCATCAACATGCATTTTCAGGATATAATGATAGCATTAAAAGCTCTATCGTCGACCAAATGTATATCATTTACTGTATATCCTACATCGTGCAACCCTAATGTACGCCAAGACGCAACAGAAAACCTCCCCGGACACACTGGATTTCTTCCGCCAGCAGCAAAACACCACTGTAGCAAGCGCCTCAAAAAAGACCTCTGTACCTACTGTATATATACATTATTTGAACTTTTATGATTTTTCTTTTTAGTTTTCATTCGTAGAAATGCCATCCATCCATCCATCCATCCATCTTCTTCCGCTTATCCGAGGTCGGGTCGCGGGGGCAGCAGCCTAAGCAGGGAAGCCCAGACTTCCCTCTCCCCAGCCACTTCGTCCAGCTCTTCCTGTGGGACCCCGAGGCGTTCCCAGGCCAGCCGGGAGACATAGTCTTCCCAACGTGTCCTGGGTCTTCCCCGCGGCCTCCGACCGGTCGGACGTGCCCTAAACACCTCCCTAGGGAGGCGTTCAGGTGGCATCCTGACCAGATGCCCGAACCACCTCATCTGGCTCCTCTCAATGTGGAGGAACAGCGGCTTTACTTTGAGCTCCTCCCGGATGGCAGAGCTTCTCACCCTATCTCTAAGGGAGAGCCCCGCCACCCGGCGGAGGAAACTCATTTCGGCCGCTTGTACCCGTGATCTTGTCCTTTCGGTCATAACCCAAAGCTCATGACCATAGGTGAGGATGGGAACGTAGATCGACCGGTAAATTGAGAGCTTTGCCTTCCGGCTCAGCTCCTTCTTCACCACAACGAATCGATACAGCGTCCGCATTACTGAAGACGCCGCACCGATCCGCCTGTCGATCTCACGATCCACTCTTCCCTCACTCGTGAACAAGACTCCGAGGTACTTGAACTCCTCCATTCGGGGCAAGATCTCCTCCCCAACCCGGAGATGGCACTCCACCCTTTTCCGGGCGAGAACCATGGACTCGGACTTGGAGGTGCTGATTCTCATCCCAGTCGCTTCACACTCAGCTGCAAACCGATCCAGTGAGAGCTGAAGATCCTGGACAGATGAAGCCATCAGGACCACATCATCTGCAAAAAGCAGAGACCTAATCCTGCAGCCACCAAACAAGATCCCCTCAACGCCATGACTGCGCCTAGAAATTCTGTCCATAAAAGTTATGAACAGAATCGGTGACAAAGGGCAGCCTTGGCGGAGTCCAACCCTCACTGGAAACGTGTCCGACTTACTACCGGCAATGCGGACCAAGCTCTGGCACTGATCATACAGGGAGCGGACTGCCACAATCAGACAGTCCGATACCCGGTACTCTCTGAGCACTCCCCACAGGACTTCCCGAGGGACACGGTCGAATGCCTTCTCCAAGTCCACAAAACACATGTAGACTGGTTGGGCAAACTCCCATGCACCCTCAAGGACCCTGCCGAGAGTATAGAGCTGGTCCACAGTTCCACGACCAGGACGAAAACCACACTGTTCCTCCTGAATCCGAGGTTCGACTATCCGGCGTAGCCTCCTCTCCAGTACACCTGAATAGACCTTACCGGGAAGGCTGAGGAGTGTGATCCCACGATAGTTAGAACACACCCTCCGGTTCCCCTTCTTAAAGAGAGGAACCACCACCCCGGTCTACCAATCCAGTGGTACCGCCCCCGATGTCCACGCGATGCTGCAGAGTCTTGTCAACCAAGACAGCCCCACAGCATCCAGAGCCTTAAGGAACTCCGGGCGGATCTCATCTACCCCCGGGGCCTTGCCACCGAGGAGCTTTTTAACTACCTCAGCAACCTCAGCCCCAGAAATAGGAGAGCCCACCACAGACTCCCCAGGCACTGCTTCCTCATAGGAAGACGTGTTGGTGGGATTGAGGAGGTCTTCGAAGTATTCCCTCCACCGATCCACAACATCCGCAGTCGAGGTCAGCAGAACACCATCCTCGCCATACACGGTGTTGATAGTGCACTGCTTTCCCTTCCTGAGGCGGCGGATGGTGGTCCAGAATTGCTTCGAAGCCGTCCGGAAGTCGTTTTCCATGGCCTCACCGAACTCCTCCCATGTCCGAGTTTTTGCCTCTGCGACCGCTGAAGCCGCACACCGCTTGGCCTGTCGGTACTTGTCCGCTGCCTCAGGAGTCCTATGAGCCAAAAGAACCCGATAGAATTGTGTTCAACAGTTAAAAGTGCATGCATAGGTCTTGCATGTTTTAAACAACTTTAAAGTGCTCTTGCATTGTTTTGTGACCCTACCAAAAAATAAGAACTCTCCTTGTCCATTCTTGTCTTGTTATAGTAGTTATCTTAAAAATATGGGTGCCGTCAGGAATTATGGGCCCCATGAAAATGTTTTTAATAACTAATGTTGAATTTTCATCTAGTCTCATTGTTGTGAACCTAATATTGACCTAATAATGTCTCATAGTCATTTATATTTGATATAATAATTATGGCTCTTTGAAAGAAGCCAGAACTTAAGGAGCCATTCCCCGAATGCCGTATGTCTAATTTAAATGTATTTAGTACAATTATGAATATTCTCAGTAAAATGTTTTTTGTGCTCATATTTTTGGGTGTCTGGAACAGATAAAATGATGTTTTGTGGAAAATAAATAATTTGGGTTTGGTACAATTCAGTCTTCATCTGACCTTTTGGCAGAGGTGGGACCAAGTCATTGTTTTGCAAGTCACAAGTAAGTCTCAAGTCTTTGCCCTCAAGTCCGAGTCAAGTCCCAAGTCAAGACAGGTAAGCCCCGAGTCAAGTCCAAAGTCAAGACTGGAAAGTCTCAAGTCAAGTCCTAAGTCCTGCATTTTGAGTTTCGAGTCCTTTCAAGTCCTTTTAACCACAGACTAATATATTAACACAGATTGTGTATGCTTTTCAAACGCTGTATTTATTTATTAAAACAAGTGCATTTTAAATTGCAGGAAAGAAAATTGTGCTGACATTGCACTTTATAATAGCACTATTAACCAGTCATTTTAAACATTAACTCATTCCTTTACAGAACAAACACATTGAAAAATAAAGTGCAAATGTACTTATTTGTACAAAAGTGTTAACATTGAAAAAACATGACATATACGTGAACATAACAAAAAAGTTGTACTTTTTATATGTCAGGGCCCTATGCTGCATTGCATTTGCAAAAGACCAAATTAGCCAAGAGTCTGTCAGTCATTTGTGCACGATGGGGGCGTAGTATGATGCCACCATGGCTGAAAACTCGCTCCACTGGAGCACTGGAGGCAGGCACTGCCAAGACTCTCATGGCCACTCGGAAGTGAAGGAAGAGTCTTCATGTTCAATGCCCAGAACAAAAGGGGGGAGAGAGTTGTTTTGGGTTGGTGCACTACTTGTGAGTGTATCTTGTGTTTTTTATGTTGATTTAATTAAAAAAAGAAAAAAGAAAAAAATTATTTCTTGTGCGGCCCGATACCAATCGATCCACGGACCAGTACCGGGCCGCGGCCCGGTGGTTGGGGACCACTGAGGTAAACAACCAACAGTATGTCAGAAAGCTAGCTAAAACGGTACACATATTCATAATATAGTATACATTTTAACTGACCTTTATTTTACTATTTTTGTCTTTTTTTAGGTGGCTAAAATACGCGGTGCTGCTGACCGCCGTCTAACGTTACGTGTGATATATTGACTAACGTAACCCTGCTTAAAAAAAATCACTGAACAAAAAGTATGAATAAGGTAGTGAACTGCAACAGATTCCCGTGTTTGCAATAACGTTATATACGTTAGCAGTGAGTTTACAGCCTCACTGATTTAACTACACAGCAAATAAAAGTCACGTTACTTAGCCAATAAACGTTATCTAGCATGTGTTGCATACTGCAAACCGTTTTGTGTTGACCACCTCGTAATTTTTATACCCAAACAAAATTCTTTTAGGTATCATTTTTTGTTCACTGGCGTGTGGTTTGGACATGTCTTCTTCGTTGGTTGTCCTGCAATTTGATTGGATGAATGCTGTGTGATGAAAACAAAGTAGATCTAATTTGATTGGCTGTTGTACTGAGACCACACCAGCTGACACACGCAACGCTGATAGACAAGTACACAATGAAAAATACGGAGCGCTCCCGAATAACTTTTTCATCTTTGGGTTTTGGGGAAAGTAGCAAGTCATGTCAAGTCATGTCAATTCAAAAGGCTCAAGTCCAAGTGAAGTCACAAGTCATTGATGTTAAAGTCTAAGTCGAGTTGCAAGTCTTTTTACATTTTGTCAAGTCGAGTCTAAAGTCATCAAATTCATGACTCGAGTCTGACTCGAGTCCAAGTCATGTGACTCGAGTCCACACCTCTGCCTTTTGGACAGACAAACAAAGGTACTAGAAACACATGACGCTGATACAGGAGGTTCTCGATCTAAAAGTTCCGTTCCTCGGCCTTGATTTAAGTAAAGCTTTAGTAGTAAGTCAGACTAAAGTTATACATAAAAGAACACCTGATTCACTCATACTGTAGACTTAACACAAAAAGATCATTTGAAGCGCAGTAAAAAAAAAAAATTGGAAGCAGTTATTTCTTTTCATACAGTACACATATTTTATAGGCTTTTGTTCAACGAAATGTAACACAAGGTAATACAAACAGAAGACACCCCAACATAATTTTAAAAATGTGGCTTCACTGTACAAAAGATGCAAGGTGAGACCATCAGCAACATTTTGCTATACAAAGGAAGCAAGCTGCACCCACTGACACGCCCATATGACATGTCCTTGAAAAACAACAGCCAATGTTCTTCCATTTATCAACACTGATTACATGTATTGATCTGACAGATCATTGAAGATTCCCAGTTGAACGGGTTCAGCAGACTGGAAACACAGTGGCTGCTGCCGCTACCAAAGAGCCATTTGTCACAACTGGACAAAATAACTTTGAAACTTTGAAATATCCCCGTCAGCATTAATTAGTTACATATGTGTTTACTTTTAAAACTTGAGTTTTGTCAAGTTACGATTAACTTTAAAAAAATGTATGGGGAACAGTATTTGGTTGTCGCACCTTTAGCGCTCGTGTAAATTCATCATCATCAAAACATATTTCATTTGTCTTTCCTACATTCAATTGAAAATGAAGCTGTTGCCTTAAAATGTGCATCCCTCTCATAATTTTCCAACTCAATGTAACAAAGACACTATCAAAGACACACTAACTCAGTGATTCTCAAACTGCGGTACGTGTACCACTAATAGTGCGCGGGCTCCTTCTAGAAGCATTTAAGTCCCATCTTAAAACTCATTTGTATACTCTAGCCTTTAAATAGCCCCCCTGTTAGACCAGTTGATCTGCCGTTTCTTTTCTTTTCTCCTCTGCTCCCCTTTTCCTTGAGGGGGGGGGGGGGCACAGGTCCGGTGGCCATGGATGAAGTGCTGGCTGTCCAGAGTCGGGACCCGGGGTGGACCGCTCGCCTGTGCATCGGCTGGGAACATCTCTACGCTGCTGACCCGTCTCCGCTCGGGATGGTGTCCTGCTGGCCCCACTATGGACTGGACTCTTACTATTATGTTGGATCCACTATGGACTGGACTCTCACAATATTATGTCAGACCCACTCGACATCCATTGCTTTCGGTCTCCCCTAGAGGGGGGGGGTTACCCACATATGCGGTCCTCTCCAAGGTTTCTCATAGTCATTCACATCGACGTCCCACTGGGGTGAGTTTTTCTTTGCCCGTATGTGGGCTTTGTACCGAGGATGTCGTTGTGGCTTGTGCAGCCCTTTGAGACACTTGTGATTTAGGGCTATATAAATAAAGATTGATTGATTGATTGATAGTGGTACGCCAAACAATCACCTGATTGAAGTACCGTCTTTTATTTTCCTATATTCAAACAGTATAGTTCAAACTAAGTGTAATGTTACAGTTGCTAAAAAATATTAAATACACCTGTTAAATAAAACCTCTGCCTTGTTTGTAATGAATACATAGGCTGACTATGCTACTGTGTTTTATTGTTGGGCATTATGGTGGTACTTGGAGAGCCAAGTGTTTTCTGAGGTGGTACTTGGTACAACAAAAACGTTTAAAAACCACTACTCTAACACATTCTGACAACTAAATAATCTGACAGCAACCAACCCCATGATGCCATTTTAAATGGGAAACATTTGAAAGTTGAATTACAAGTTGACAAATACATACATTTGACAACGCAATTGTTATCCGTCTTTTTCAAATCAAATACATTCAGCCGTTTATTTTCAATGAAGTGGGTCATACTCCAAAGTGCTCATAGTTAATGTGTCCACTATAAGAAAGCCAACATCTATATAGAATAAACTAACTAACAAGAAAAACATCCATCCATCCATTTTCTACCGCTTGTCCCTTTTGGGGTAGCGGGGGATCGCTGAAGCCTATCTTAGCTGTATTCGGGTGGTAGGCGGGGTACATCCTGGATAAGTCGCCACCTCATCCCAGAACAAGAAAAACATATTTTAGAAAATGCAATGGACAACATTATCAGCCCCCTGGTAATTAACAGTCAATAAAATGTAACTTATTTTATTCACACCTGAAAAAAACGGAAAATATTCTGACAGTTTTTAATTAAGTTGGCACATGTCTGCTAAGGAGTGTAACTTGGCCCACCAACATGGATCCTAACCTTCAGCTCCCTCGACAGTCTCAATAAGATTAAGACTTTGTCTCTAACAAGGGGCGGCATAGCTCGGTTGGTAGAGTGGTCGTGCCAGCAACTTGAAGGTTCCAGGTTTGATCCCCGCTTCTGCCATCCTAGTCATTACCGTTGTGTCCTTGGGCAAGACACTTTACCCACCTGCTCCCAGTGCCACCCACATTGGTTTAAATGTAACTTATATATTGGGTTTCATTATGTAAAAGCACTTTGAGTCACTAGAGAAAAGCGCTATATAAATATAATTCACTTCTAATGATCTACTGCTAACGATGGATTCTGATGCGTCATCTATGTTGCTGCTTCTTGATCTTAGCGCTGCTTTCGATACCGTCGATCATAACATTTTATTAGAGCGTATCAAAACACGTATTGGTATGTCAGACTTAGCCTTGTCGTGGTTTAACTCTTATCTTACTGACAGGATGCAGTGCGTCTCCCATAACAATGTGACCTCGGACTATGTTAAGGTAACGTGCGGAGTCCCTCAAGGTTCGGTTCTTGGCCCTGCACTCTTTAGTATTTACATGTTGCCGCTAGGTGACATCATACGCAAATACGGTGTTAGCTTTCATTGCTATGCTGATGACACCCAACTCTACATGCCCCTAAAGCTGACCAACACGCCGGATTGTAGTCAGCTGGAGGCGTGTCTTAATGAAATTAAACAATGGATGTCCGCTAACTTCTTGCAACTCAACACTAAGAAAACGGAAATGCTGATTATCGGTCCTGCTAAACACCGACATTTATTTGATAATACCACCTTAACATTTGACAACCAAACAATTACACAAAGCGACTCAGTAAAGAATCTGGGTATTATCTTCGACCCAACTCTCTCCTTTGAATCACACATTAAGAATGTTACTAAAACGGCCTTCTTTCATCTCCGTAATATCGCTAAAATTCGTTCCATTTTGTCCACTAGCGACGCTGAGATCATTATTCATGCGTTCGTTACGTCTCGTCTCGATTACTGTAACGTATTATTTTCGGGTCTCCCTATGTCTAGCATTAAAAGATTACAGTTGGTACAAAATGCGGCTGCTAGACTTTTGACAAGAACAAGAAAGTTTGATCATATTACGCCTATACTGGCTCACCTGCACTGGCTTCCTGTGCACTTAAGATGCGACTTTAAGGTTTTACTACTTACGTATAAAATACTACACGGTCTAGCTCCATCCTATCTTGCCGATTGTATTGTACCATATGTCCCGGCAAGAAATCTGCGTTCAAAGAACTCCGGCTTATTAGTGATTCCCAGAGCCCAAAAAAAGTCTGCGGGCTGTAGAGCGTTTTCTATTCAGGCTCCAGCACTATGGAATGCCCTCCCGGTAACAGTTAGAGATGCTACCTCAGTAGAAACATTTAAGTCCCATCTCAAAACTCATTTGTATACTCTAGCCTTTGAATAGCCCCCCTTTTTTAGACCAGTTGATCTGCCGTTTCTTTTCTTTTCTCCTCTGCTCCCCCCTATCCCTTGTGGAAGGGGAGACACACAGATCCGGTGGCCATGGATGGGGTGCTGGCTGTCCGGGATCGGGACCCGGGGTGGACCGCTCGCCTGTATATCGGTTGGGAACATCTCTGCGCTGCTGACCCGTCTCCGCTCGGGATGGTTTCCTGCTGACCCCACTGTGGACTGGACTCTTACTGTTATGCTGGATCCACTATGGACTGGACTCCCACAATATTATGTTAGACCCACTCGACATCCATTGCATTCGGTCTCCCTAGAGGGGGGGGGGGGGGTTACCCACATATGCGGTCCTCTCCAAGGTTTCTCATAGTCATTCACATCGACGTCCCACTGGGGTGAGTTTTTCCTTGCCCTTATGTGGGCTATACCGAGGATGTCGTTGTGGCTTGTGCAGCCCTTTGAGACACTTGTGATTTAGGGCTATATAAATAAACATTGATTGATTGATTGACTTCACTTCACAGAAATACAATAAACACTAACCAATCAGTCCTGTACAAACACATTGCTGTCTGAGTAACTAAGATATTAATTGTGCAAATGAACTTAAGGCTGTGGTCTTTTAGAATAGAGTGATAGATTTACACATGTAGGTGTCATTTGCCTTTATCACTAAAACCTTTCAAAATTAAAACAGAATAAAATAAAAATATAAACACTAAAATGAAACTAATGTGGACCTTAAAAAATCCAGGACCATATTTCATGATTCTTCTGCCAATACATTTTTGTTAGATTCTATTTTTGAAATAAAACTTGGTAAAAGATTTCAGTATTTTTTGTAACAGGAAGGCCTTTAGTTCCTAAACCCTGCCAGTCAGAGTTCGGGGTTAGCTGCACCGATAAAAGGAAGAGCGTGGTGACACAACTCTCGCTGACGACTTCCGTTTTAAATCACGGTTTCCAAAACCTCTGAGCTTGGAAACACAGTCAGCTATTTTTGACGCAAATTAAAAGGTGTTGTGGTGGACAGGGGAAAAGGGCAATTAACAACTGACACTGGCGAAGAATTGTTTTATTGTGCACTATTTGAACTTCTAACTGTTTTTCAACCCACTCTTTTAACTGTTGTATTTATTAAACATCAAAAGGGTGATGGGTCAAATGCAGATAATAATTTTGCCACACCTAGTGTGTGTGACAATCATTGGTACTTTAACTTTAACATTTTACTAACCCTTTTTATCTTACTCACTTATCTTACTGCACAAAAATTAGTTCAGTAGTTTAAATTATTATCCGGTGCTGTTATTTTAAGGCTTTGTTTTATTTTGCAGTATTATATTTGTCATGTCTGTGTAATCATCATGTTTTGTTTTAAGTCATGTTTTGTTTAGTTTCTGGCTTTTCACTCCCTTGTCTTGTCACCATAGTTACCCATTAGTTTTCACCTGTCACGTCACGCACCTGTTTCACATCTTGAGTCACGCACCTGTTTTCGTTAATCATGTCCATAGTATTTAAGTTAATTCATTTTCTGTTGTTCGGCCTGACGACCTACTGTCATGACTTGGTCCGGGGTGTTTGCTTTTCCAGGATGCAACGGAAAGTTGGCACGGGCGAGACGGGAATTAAGGTACATGGCGGGCTTTCATTTATCCCTTTTTTTTGATATGTTAAATTGATATATTAAAACCCGCCATGTACCTTAATTCCCGTCTCGCCCGTGCCAACTTTCCGTTGCATCCTGGAAAAGCAAACACCCCGGACCAAGTCATGACAATATCCCCCTATATTTGCAGTGTGATTTTTTTTTTGTGTGTGGTAACATTTGTGTTTTATTTCACTTAAGTATTTTATAATAGTAGTGGTTTTAATTCAGAGCTACAGATAAACTATTGCCTTTTAACTACTAAGTGCTCTGGGTTTTTATGTGAAACAATACATAGGTTCAGCCTCCTCCAGTTTATTCTGGTAACCTGTTTCAGCTGTATTATAGTTCCAACTGCTTTTAGCATCCACACCCACTTACTGTAGAACTACTACATGTGTATGTACTTTTTGAGTACATTCAAAAAATACCAATGATAATAATAACGGTGATAATTTTGGTCACAATAGAGGTCTTTGGATTATTCTACATTTACCATGGTGGCCATATTGCTAGGCTTTGTTTGTAAACACGCTCAATGTTGCTGCTCATTCGTCCAGTAATACTCGTAATACTCATAATGCCGACTACATGTGCAATAGTCAACTGCACAGAATGACAACAATCGAGATGGGAGCGCATTCCTTAGCGTATTTCTGGATGGACGGCAACAGCTGAAAAGAAGAGTGAACGGCAAAAGTGAGCATGGATTGCTGCAATCAACCGATCAGATGGAACGTGCTATGGACAACATTGTGTTTGTTTAGATCATTTCAATCCATCCATCCATTTTCTACCGCTTGTCCCTTTCGGGGTCGCGAGGGGTCGCTGCAGCCTACCACAGCTGCATTCGGGCGGAAGGCAGAGTACACCCTGGACAAGCCGCCACCAAGGAAACAGACTGTGCGACGCCTGATGTGACAGATTGTCACATCAGGTCTCACTTGTGTCATGTTTCCTTTATTTTCTGCATTTGTTCCCTGTTTGGCACTCCTAGTTTAGTTCTACTTCCTGCCTGTCTCCCTGAGCGCTTTTTCCCCTCACCTGTCCATGACTGGCAGCCTGGCCACATCTGGTCATGGTTGCCAATCAGGCTTCTATTTATTCCTGCCTCGGCCTCCAGTCAGGGCTTGAGGATTGTTTAGTGACTAATTTATGTTGGTGTCTGTTTGGCTCCATGCTGTGTGCATCAAGGCTCATTCTGTGTTCACAATAATTAAATACTTGTCTTACCTTCACTTTGTCCTCATGTCTCCTGCATCTTGGGGTCATAACTACAGCAGCCATGTCAGTTTGTGAAAGTTGTCTTTTTAAAACGACAAGGGGACTTACAGTATTTCTCCATCGTATCAAAGCCATTGCAATGTTATTTTCCACTGAAAAGTTCGGAAATATTATGTGTAAGGCTATGGTAAACAATGACTCTTGGTGAACTGAGCCTACCAATATGGCTGCCAGCAATGCATTGTGGGATATTTTAGCAAGAATCCGAAGCCCTCTATAACTGTGATACGAAAATGTCACATCGCTAGATCAAGTAACAAGTGACCACCAACCCGTGGGACAACCTACAACGTTCTCCCTCAGTATTTTAAAACATTCTCCTGTGCTCATCAATAATAATACTTTTGTAGCATAAAGTACTTTAGATTTGTACCATTCATACAGTCAAAGTCACCTGCACAGCTGCTATGGATGAACTGTGTCTCCACTACTTCAACCTGGGGCAGCGACCATGCAGCCTCCCTCACAAAACATTATCTTAACAAGAATAACATTTAATTAAAGTAAGAGCTACTGAGTCGTCAAACCCTGCATTACCGTTATTGCGAGGGGACATTTGTGACAAATGTTTCTGTGACATATTGCACCAGTCCTGCTTACTAAATGGAATAACTTGAGGAGAGAAGAAAACACGGAAATTGAATAGAACCTCTCAAAAGCACTCGCCAGACACTGTCACCCATCGTATTATTTACCTCTCTCTGGGCATTCGCCGCAGGCTCTGAAGTCACTCGAAGCAAATACAAAAATATTAATTGTATCCAACACGAGGAACAGTACCTTTAACTAAAAGGCCAGGATTGAAACTCACAAAGCTCCACAGGCTCAAGGACGCCCTCTACTGGCATGAGTGCTTACATCCATCCCTGTGCAGAGACTGCTTGCTGCTCTGCCTCAGGGGAATCAATGCCTGTCTCTTGTCCAGCCTCAAGGGAATCAATGCAGAAACAACAACAATCATCATCCTGACACATCTGATTAGTATCAAACCTATCAATTATAAGATAGTGTAATCCTGCTGGAAAATTGCCTGTGGATTAAACTGTTGTTTTTGCAGAATTCACTATCAATAACATACACCTCCCTTTACCTTTGAGTTATGAGTGGTCAAATTATGCAGTTGACACCGGCAAACAGCTGCAAACTACATACTATACAGATGAAAGTTTAAAAAAAAAAAGGTAGGCAGGCATATAATAAAATTTAAGGGAAATATATTTTGTCTATGTTATATAACAACTACATTTAATGACAAATAATACATTAACAAATAATAATATAGACTGGAATTAATGTGAGAAGAGTATTTCTGCAAATGTCATGTAAAGTTAGTACTGTTGGTATTCCATATTTGAATATACCTTGCCCACAATGCATGCAAAATGGAAAAAATATTGCCTTTACTACACCTTAAAACAAAATGCACAATGAAATATGCAACATAAACAATTTAACTGAAACCTATATAAAAAATGAACATTAATTATCAGCTTTGTACTTACCTTTGCGACGTGGCAATAAGTTAAAACTCGCAACTTGAAATCGGAGCGTGATAGTCGGATTGCATTTTTACTTTCTTGAATATATTTTGGTGGAGCGAAAGTGAAAGTCCTCGGCTTTCGGCGTTAGATGTAGTTAGGAACTTGATCCGCTATAGTGCTCCTGCCGCAGCCTTTCTGGCAGCACAGCCAAAGAGTAGCAGAGGCAGAAGGAGGAGTCCCCGTCATCACTGCCGCTTTTGCAACGACTCAAGCAACATTCGACGGTACACCTCCCTCAGCATAATAACATGCAGTACCTCTTTGACAATTTAGTTACCTCGTTCAGCTTCAGCAGGGGTGCTCACACTTTTTCTGCAGGCGAGCTACTTTTCAATTGATCAAGTCGTGGGGATCTACCTCATTCATATATATAATTTATATTTACTTATTTATGAAACATATGTTTTTGTTAACAAGTTAAAGGTGTTTAATGATAATACAAGCATGTTTAACACATATAGTTAATATTGTTAATAAATTAAAGGTGTTTAATGAAAATACAAGTTTGTTTAATACATATAGTTAATATTGTTAACAAGTTAAAGGTGATTAATGATAATACAAGCATGTTTAACACATATAGTTAATATTGTTAAGTTAAAGGTGTTTAAAGATAATGCAAACATGTTTAACACATATAGTTAATATTGTTAACAAGTTAAAGATGTTTAGTGATAATGCAAGCATGTTTAACACATAGTTAATATTGTTAATACATTAAAGGTGTTTAAAGATAATACAAGCATGTTTAACACATATAGTTAATATTGTTAACAAGTTAAAGGTGTTTAAAGATAATACAAGCATGTTTAACACTTATAGTTAATATTGGTAATAAGTTAAAGGTGTTTAAAGATAAAACAAGCATGTTTAACACATATAGTTAATATTGTTAATAAGTTAAAGGTGTTTAAAGATAATACAAGCACATATAGATTCCTTTCTTTCATGAAGACAAGAATATAAGTTGGTGTATTACCTGATTCTGATGACTTGCATTGATAGGAATCAGACAATGGTGCTGATAATGTCCGCATTTTCGAATGGAGGAGAAAATAAGTCCTCCTTTCTGTCCAATACCACATGAAAGTGGTTGGTTTTTGGCATCTTATTTGTCCAGCTTCCGTACTCCTTTGTATGCACTTTACAAGAAATACAGTGTCGGCAAACTCCGTAGCTTGCTAGCTTGTGCACGCCAGCTTTCTGAGACTCTTATTTTGTTAGCGCAACTGTGCAACTGTGCAGTCGGTCTTTGGAGTTGACGACAGGTACGCGCCAGAGTCTGTTGAAATAAAGTGTTTCTCGCCTTCCAGTCGATAATTTTAATGAGCTGGCAGCAGCCAGCGTCATCTCAGAAGACCCTCGGGTGCCGTGAATGTCAATCAAGTGACGAAAGTGACGTCATAGTGAAGATTTATGATCGCTCATTTTTAGGACTATTTTTTTTAATGGCTGGCTGGTGATCGACTGACACACTCTCCGAGATCGACCGGTAGCTCGCGATCGACGTAATGAGCACCCCTGAGCTACAGTATACTTATCTTTTGATTTTTAAATAAACTATCCATCCATCCATCCATTTTCTACCGCTTATTCCCTTTTGGGGTCGCGGGGGGGCGCTGGAGCCTATCTCAGCTACAATCGGGCGGAAGGTTGGGGTACACCCTGGACAAGTCGCCACCTCATCGCAGGGCCAACACAGATAGACAGACAACATTCACACTCACATTCACACACTAGGGTAAATCAAGCATTATTATCTTTCGTAAAGCCTGGCTGTTTAATACAGCTCTTGTTGTGAAATTGGTCCATCTGTTTTATTGGCGCCCAGCAAGTGTGTTGTACCTCAATTTTTGTTTTTAACCTGTTCCAACACCGAATGATACAAAAACCAAAGAAACGTATACCATAAAAAATAAGAAAATGCAATAAATTGTATCCAGACACCCATAAATATTAACAAAAAAACAATTTTATAGGGAACGAGTACAGTTTTACATGAAGAAAACAATGTGAACTACGGCTGGGCGATATGGCCTTTTATTAATATCTCGATATTTTTAGGCCATGTCACGATACACGATATATATCTCGATATTTTGCCTTAGCCTTGAATTAACACTTGATGCATATAATGTGAAGTGAATTATATTTATAAATGATAAATGATAAATGGGTTGTACTTGTATAGCGCTTTTCTACCTTCAAGGTACCGTATTTTCCGCACTATAAGGCGCACCTAAAAACCTCAAATTTTCTCAAAAGCTGACAGTGCGCCTTATAATCCGGTGCGCCTTATATATGGACCAATATTGAGCCACAACAGGTCTCGCAACTACGGGGTGCATAACGTAACCCCAGCCTCTACTGTAGCGTCTATTCTATGCGCCTTATAATGCGGTGCGCCTTATATATGAACAAAGTTTTAAAATAGGCCATTCATTGAAGGTGCGCCTTATAATCCGGTGCGCTTTATAGTGCGGAAAATACGGTACTCAAAGCGCTTTGATACTACTTCCACATTTACCCATTCACACACACATTCACACACTGATGGCGGGAGCTGCCATGCAAGGCGCTAACCAGCAGCCATCAGGAGCAAGGGTGAAGTGTCTTGCTCAGGACACAACGGTGGGGATTGAACCAGGGACCCTCGGGTTGCGCACGGCCACTCTGCCACTGCGCCACGCCGTCCCTTATATACCGCTATAGTGACTCAAAGCACTTTACGTTGTGAAACCCAATATCTAAGTTACATTTAAACCAGTGTGGGTGGCACTGGGAGCAGGTGGGTAAAGTGTCTTGCCCAAGGACACAACGGCAGTGACTCGGACAGCAGAAGCGGGGATCGAACCTGGAACCCTTAAGTTGCTGGCACGGCCACTCTACCAATCGAGCTATACCGCCCCACAACATATCAAAACAACACTAAATTAAAGTGCACTTTTTGTACAGAACGCCACTGCAATATTTTAAAACAAATAAAGTACACTATTGTGCATGATGTCACACAAGATATTTCAATAATTTGCTGCATAATAGGAAATCAAATAGTGTATGTCCTTTGCTATGTGGTAGGTTCCTGCAAACATTATATCCTTCTGTTGTTGACTATTTTTTTCATACAATGTTGATCTGGAAAAGGCAGCCCTTTGTCACCGATTCTGTTCATAACTTTTATGGACAGAATTTCTAGGCGCAGTCAAGGCGTTGAGGGGATCCGGTTTGGTGGCTGCAGGATTAGGTCTCTGCTTTTTGCAGATGATTTGGTCCTGATGGCTTCATCTGGCCAGGATCTTCAGCTCTCACTGGATCGGTTCGCAGCTGAGTGTGAAGCGACTGGGATGAGAATCAGCACCTCCAAGTCCGAGTCCATGGTTCTCGCCCGGAAAAGGGTGGAGTGCCATCTCCGGGTTGGGGAGGAGATCTTGCCCCAAGTGGAGGAGTTCAAGTACCTCGGAGTCTTGTTCACGAGTGAGGGAAGAGTGGATCGTGAGATCGACAGGCGGATCGGTGCGGCGTCTTCAGTAATGCGGACGCTGTATCGATCCGTTGTGGTGAAGAAGGAGCTGAGCCGGAAGGCAAAGCTCTCAATTTACCGGTCGATCTACGTTCCCATCCTCACCTATGGTCATGAGCTTTGGGTTATGACCGAAAGGACAAGATCACGGGTACAAGCGGCCGAAATGAGTTTCCTCCGCCGGGTGGCGGGGCTCTCCCTTAGAGATAGGGTGAGAAGCTCTGTCATCCGGGGGGAGCTCAAAGTAAAGCCGCTGCTCCTCCGCATCGAGAGGAGCCAGATGAGGTGGTTCGGGCATCTGGTCAGGATGCCACCCGAGCGTCTCCCTAAGGAGGTGTTTAGGGCATGTCCGACCGGTAGGAGGCCACGAGGAAGACCCAGGACACGTTGGGAAGACTATGTCTCCCGGCTGGCCTGGGAACGCCTCGGGATCCCCCGGGAGGAGCTGGACGAAGTGGCTGGGGAGAGGGAAGTCTGGGCTTCCCTGCTTAGGCTGCTGCCCCCGCGACCCGACCTCGGATAAGCGGAAGAAGATGGATGGATGGATGGATGGATGATCTGGAAATGGAAGACGCCAGGCTCAATTGGGTTGCTTTGGCATTTTGTTGGTGTGGCACCGGCCGGAGATGTTGACAGTTTCAAGCACTCTTCATTCTCTAGCGGGTGACTTTTCAAATGCCACCATCCATCCATTTTTCTACTGCTTACCCCTTTGGGGGTCACAGGGGGTCGCTGGAGCCTATCTCAGCTGCATTCGGGCGGTAGGCGGGGTACGCCCTGGACAAGTCGCCACCTCATCGCAGGGACTTTCAAATGATGCTACAATTTAGTAGTGCTGCTACTTTTTGTAGCAATGCTTTTGCCACATACTTGACATATTACGGTTGTCTGTTCAACATCTTCCCGCTTGAAGCCAAACCGCTGCCAGACATTGGACCCCGTGCTGTTTTTCTTGGGAATTAATTCTTCTTCCTTCACTTGTTACCAGATTCGCACCTTCTTTCTCTTGTATTACCACTCGCACTGCTTCGCTTGCACCACTGCTAACGTTACCCACGCTGCTACCTCTCTGCTCCGCGAGGGCGTATGACGTTGCACGCGCGACAGTATGTGACGTATGTAAGAAGGTGCGCTTGTTTTAACTCTCTGTGAGAAAGAGAGACAAGAAAGAGTGAGAAAAGCCTGTAGTCTAATGCCCGCAGCTAAAAGCAACTGTGTGAGAACGTATACTCGAATACTCACGATATAGTCATTTTCTACATCGCACAGAGACAAACCCGCGATATATCGAGTATATTCGATATATCGCCCAGCCCTAATGTGAACTACATATTAGTGACAAATGAAATGGGTTAATGTACATTTAAAATCACTTGTGTGTCATGATCCCGCATGACAGTTTTGGAATGTGTTCATTATTCTCTTTTGTTTTGTATAATTCCCCGTTTGCACTTTTATTTTCTTGGTTTCACTTTCTTTGTTTGCATGTTAGTTGGGTACTCTACCTGTGTTGTGAGAGCTGCTTTCCTCACCTGTCCCTAATTCCCAATGAGGAGGGCTTATTTTCCATCGTCATTTGTCAGATGAGGCTGGTTTGTTGTTTGTTTTTTCCTTAACATAATGTATATACATATATATATATATATATATATATATATATATATATATATATATATATATATATATATATATAAAATTAAAGTATATATGTATATATACAGTATATATATATATATATATATATATATATATATATATATATATATATATATATATATATATATGTCTTAATAAGGTTATCCAAAAAATAGTGCTCGATACCGTAGTAGAGCGCAATATATGTATGTGTGGGGAAAAAAAATCACAAGACTATTTCATCTCTACAGGCCTGTTTCATGAGGGGGGGTACCCTCAATCATCAGGAGATTTTAATGGGAGCATTCGCATACCATGGTTTATATAGGGCACAGAGTGGGTGGGTACAGGCTGGCGTAGGGGCGTGGTGATTGGCTCATGTGTTGCCTAGGAGGTGTTTCCGTCTATGGCGGCATGCTGTTACAATTTCGCTGCGCTTGTTGAGGGATGACAGGTCTGGACGGTAAATAATAAACAGTTTCTCTTTCAAGCATAGGTTGCATCTTTTATTACCACTATTGTAAGGTGTGCTGGATGCAAGAATTTGCCATGTTATTGAATATTCAACATAATTGTCTTTGAGGTCCCAAATGTGTTTGCTGAGTTCTGTGGTATTTCGCAGGTTTTTGTTCCTGAAAGAAGCCTTGTGGTTGTTCCATCTGGTTTTGAATTCACCCTCGGTTAATCCTACATATGTGTCGGATGTGTTAATGTCCTTGCGTATTACCTTAGATTGGTAGACAACTGATGTTTGTAAGCACCCCCCGTTGAGAGGGCAATCAGGTTTCTTTCGACAGTTACAGCCTTTGTTGGTTTTGGAGTCGCTCAATAATGTTGAATATTCAATAACATGGCAAATTCTTGCATCCAGCACACCTTACAATAGTGGTAATAAAAGATGCAACCTATGCTTGAAAGAGAAACTGTTTATTATTTACCGTCCAGACCTGTCATCCCTCAACAAGCGCAGCGAAATTGTAACAGCATGCCGCCATAGACGGAAACACCTCCTAGGCAACACATGAGCCAATCACCACGCCCCTACGCCAGCCTGTACCCACCCACTCTGTGCCCTATATAAACCATGGTATGCGAATGCTCCCATTAAAATCTCCTGATGATTGAGGGTACCCCCCCTCATGAAACAGGCCTGTAGAGATGAAATAGTCTTGTGATTTTTTTTCCCACACATACATATATATGTATATATATATATATATATATATATATATATATGTTGGTGTACGTGCTGGTAGGGTTTTTTTTCTGCCATACAGCTTTTATTTTGTCTGCCTTGTTCCTAATAAAAAGACCTAAACTTGCACGTCGCTTTACCTTTCACTGCATCCTGGGGTTACGCCATGCAAGATCTTGACAACTTTTACCTTAATGAAGATTCTTGTGGGCAAAAATGTACCAACTCTGTACTTTGTTATGAGTTCTTCTTTGATTTCAGTAGTGTTTTCTCAACTTCTTCATCAAAATGCTGTCACATGCAATTTTCTTTGGCCCCAAATGTGGATTATTTTGCAGTGGTACTCAATAAAAAGTCTGTCCAGACTAACTCAATAAAGTTGACATGAGGGGTTGGCATCCACAACTGGTACCCGTCTCATAGCCCAGCACTATGACTAGCATGTGCCAATTATGTTATGACATGATAAGCACATGTGACAGATAATTGAGTTTTTAGATGGGTTGGTGAATGTTCTAAATGCGGCCCAGGGGCCATTTGCGGCCAGCAGTAATTTTTTTTACAGCTCGCGGCACATTCTAACAAAAAAAAATAAAAATACAAAAAAACTACATTGAACAATTTTGAATAAAAGAGCAAACAGGTGAAATATAATGAGAAAAAGTTGTAATGTTGACTTTAATAACACAAACCTGCCATGCAAGCTGTTTTTTTTTTTTTTCTTTGTTTATTTTTCTTTTGTCATTACTCAAAAAATAATAATGAATCAAAATCAATGTTGTTATGGATTATTGACTTATTCAAGGCTCCAGTAACTTTACATCAAAAATTCCACTTTGAAATATGTTTTGGGGAAAATATTGCATATTTTGTGTTTCCTATAAAAAAAAGTTTTCTTTGACAATAAGGGCATAAAACAATAAGCGAAAAAATAATAAAATTAAAGAAGTAATAATAAAAACGTATTGATGGATAGATCCAAAGTTGGTCTTAAGAGACTTAAGTGTTGAAAGTAAAAATCATTAAATAAATGTATGACTTGTTTTTAACGCTTATATGAGTGGGGCTCTTTTGGATACCCAAGAATTTTAGTTAGATTTTTTTTTTTTTCAATGTCATTGCTCAAAAAATCCTTCTTCGTTCGCTTATCCGAGGTCGGGTCGCGGGGGCAGCAGCCGAAGCAGAGAAGCCCAGACTTCCCTCTCCCCAGCCACTGCGTCCAGCTCCTGCCGAGGGATCCCGAGGCATTCCCAGGCCAGCCGGGAGACATAGTTTTCCCAACGTGTCCTGGGTCTTTTCCGTGGCCTCCTACCGGTCTGACTTGTCCTAAGGGAGGTGTTTAGTTCGGGTGGCATCCTGACCAAATGCCCGAACCACCTCATCTGGCTCCTTTCGATGTGGAGGAGCAGCGGCTTTACTTTAAGCTCCTCCCGGATGACAGAGCTTCTCACCCTATCTCTAAGGGAGAACCACCCGCCAGAGTGGAAGAGAGTCCAGCCCCTCTTGAGAGTCCAGCCCCTCTTGAGAGAACTAGTTCAGAGCCCTTGCTGTGCGTCAAAGTAAGTCCGACTATATCTAGCCGGAACTTCTCCACATCGTGCACTAGTTCAGGCTCCTTCCCCCCCTGCAAAGTGACGTTCCACGTCCCAAGAGCTAGCTTATGTCGCCGAGGATTGGACCGCCAAGTGCCCAGCCTTCGGCTTCCTCCCAGCTGACATTGCACCTGACCCCCCTCCCATGAGTGGTGAGCCCATTGGAGGGGCGACGACCCTGCCTCTTCAGGCTGTGCACTCGCCATCGTGCCCCACCTCCAGGCCTGGCTCCAGAGGGGGGCCCCGGTGACCCGCGTCCGGGCGAGGGAAATCTTGGTCCTTGTTCTTTCATTTCCATAAAGGTCTTCAAGCTGCTCTTTGTCTGATCCTTCACCAGGACCCGTTTGTCTTGGGAGACCTTACCAGGGGGCATAGAAGCCCCCGGACAACATAGCTCCTAAGATCAAAAAATATTAATTAAAATCAATGGTGTTGTGAATTATTGACCTATTTAAAGTTCCAATTACTTCACATCTAATATTCCTCTTTAAAAAAACTTTTGTGGGTAAAAAATGCAAAAAAAAAATATTGTGTTTTAAAAAAAAAATGTTTTCCATACAATTTGAAAACAAAAATATTTTAACTTTATATCAACAAATAGACTTGAAGTTGATCTAGATATTTACTGTAAGTGTTGAATTAAAAGAAAAAACTAAAAAAAAAATATATATATATATATATATATCCATCCATCCATTTTCTACCGCTTGTCCCTATACACACACACATATATATATATATATATATATATATATATATATATATATATATATATATATATATATATATATATATATATATATATGTATATCCATTATCTACCGCTTGTCCCTTTCAGCGTTGCGGGTGTGGCTGGAGCCTTTATTCCGGCTGCATACGGGTGGAAGGCGGGGTACGCCCTGGACAAGTTGCCACCTCATTGCAGGGCCAACACAGATAGGCAGACAGCATTCACACTCACATTCACACACTAGGGCCAATTTAATGTATATGTTTGATTTACTTTTACATTTTTTATGACTGAGAACCTTTTGGTTAAAAAAAAAATGTATATACTGTATTGATTTTAATAGTGAAAAATACCAAAAGAGCCCCTGCATACTAAAATGTTTCAGTGTGCAGCCCTCATGGGAAAATGTTGCTCTTCTAATGCCAGCAACATCTACCAGTCAGGTGGTCGGTCAGTAATGGTTTGAGGAGACATGTCGACAGAAGGCTGCATACACTTGATGTTGTAGCCAGACTGCTGATAAAAGAGAGTTCTTTACACCTTTTGTTAAAACCATACACTGGTGCATAGGGTTCCTGTGGGAGTGTCCTAAAGGATGAATGTATCAATACTATTGACTGACCTTTCCCAGGCCTGTATTGAATTGAGCACCTCAAAGACTTAATTTATCAATCAATCAATCAATCTTTATTTATATAGCCCTAAATCACAAGTGTCTCAAAGGGCTGCACAAGCCACAACGACATCCTCGGTACAAAGCCCACATACGGGCAAGGAAAAACTCACCCCAGTGGGACGTCGATGTGAATGACTATGAGAAACCTTGGAGAGGACCGCATATGTGGGTAACCCCCCCCCCCCTCTAGGGGAGACCGAAAGCAATGGATGTCGAGTGGGTCTGACATAATATTGTGAGAGTCCAGTCCATAGTGGATCCAACATAATAGTAAGAGTCCAGTCCATAGTGGGGCCAGCAGGACACCATCCCGAGCGGAGACGGGTCAGCAGCGCAGAGATGTTCCCTGCCGATGCACAGGCGAGCGGTCCACCCCGGGTCCCGACTCTGGACAGCCAGCACTTCATCCATGGCCACCGGACCTGTGCCCCCCCCCCCCCCCCCCTCAAGGAAAAGGGGAGCAGAGGAGAAAATAAAAGAAACGGCAGATCAACTGGTCTAACAGGGGGGCTATTTAAAGGCTAAAGTATACAAATGAGTTTTAAGATGGGACTTAAATGCTTCTACTGAGGTAGCATCTCTAATTGTTACCGGGAGGGCATTCCATAGTACTGGAGCCCGAATAGAAAACGCTCTATAGCCCGCAGACTTTTTTTGGGCTCTGGGAATCACTAATAAGCCGGAGTTCTTTGAACGCAGATTTCTTGCCGGGACATATGGTACAATGCAATCGACAAGATAATTTATTGTTACCGCCACATTGCGTCACAAACACTGAAGGAGCTGCCTGATGCCCTGATCCCGGATGATTAACTGTTTTATTATCAGAACCATGCTCACATGATTGGGAGTGCAGACAGACATTGAGCCAGAGAGCATATGCACCATATTGAGCCAAAGTTGTATCAATGATATTCACAGAAGTTGGACATTTTGTGATCAATTATTTTTCTGATTTAGAAAATATCATTTTGAAACCATACATCAGAAGTTAAATTATTTTGTTTTTTATTGATCAATCGTATGTTATCGGCTCACCACAAATTGCACTATTTGTAATCAATAAAGCTTTTTCAGCTGAAAAGTCAAGCAATAAATATGCTTTGAGATCAATGTATTACTTTTGGATGATATGTGAATTTGGCTCAAAACCGCATATAGACAGCAGATTTCTTGAAAATAATATTTTGTAATTGCCAAAGGTATTACTGTCAGATATTTACTGTTTTCCACAGTACCGTCATTTCCGACAGTTTTGAATGTAGCAAGAAAATCAAGTCGTGACGTCATTCACTTTGCGACCTGCACTTCCTTGTTCCTTCCTTCTCGGAGCCGTTTTGTTTTCCGTGAAACTATGAAGTATACACGTTTTTAAACCGGCAGCTGTAGAACGGCTCTCTCTTTTAAGTTGAAAAAAATGATTAAGACGGAAAAGATTTTGCATTTAAAGACCAGTCGTGGGCGAAAGGTCCGTGTGGTCCGCGAACATTACGTGAGGGAGAGAGTTCCATGCTTCAGCGCTCTGTGCCTGGATAGCTGTGACAACGGTAAATGTCATGTAAACACAAACAGGCTGTCATTTATGCCACAATTACCACACTGAAGATAACATGTTAAAGTATATCAGTAAAACGTTTACTACAGACAGCCTTAGATAGACCAAGTTACCGAAAGAGCCCCGTTTAAATAAACTGAAACTGAACTGAAAGTGCTATTGTTCACGTGTTTGGTGATTATCAGACACAAGAGGGAAATAACACCTCCAAAAAAGGCTCAAACAATTGTTACCTATATTTATGAGGTGTTATTTCCCTCTTGTGTCTGATAATCATCAAACACGTGAACAATAGCACGTTTGTAAAAACATCCTTATGCAAATGTACAAATTAATAACAGCAGTAGCCCTTTATTAGTAATAGTTCAGTTCAGTTTCAGTTTTTTTCGAACATGCATACGATACAGGCCCGGCCCTAACCAATCTGGCGCCCTAGGCAAGATTTTAGGTGGCGCCCCCCCACATCGGCAGTGAAGTGTATATACCGGTACTCACAAGAACCCGAATAGCTTTGTCTTTGACCTTTTTTTTTTTTACTTACAACTACAGGTAAAAGCCAGTAAATTAGAATATTTTGAAAAACTTGATTTATTTCAGTAATTGCATTCAAAAGGTGTAACTTGTACATTATATTTATTCATTGCACACAGACTGATGCATTCAAATGTTTATTTCATTTAATTTTGATGATTTGAAGTGGCAACAAATGAAAATCCAAAATTCCGTGTGTCACAAAATTTGAATATTACTTAAGGCTAATACAAAAAAGGGATTTTTAGAAATGTTGGCCAACTGAAAAGTATGAAAATGAAAAATATGAGCATGTACAATACTCAATACTTGGTTGGAGCTCCTTTTGCCTCAATTACTGCGTTAATGCGGCGTGGCATGGAGTCGATGAGTTTCTGGCACTGCTCAGGTGTTATGAGAGCCCAGGTTGCTCTGATAGTGGCCTTCAACTCTTCTGCGTTTTTGGGTCTGGCATTCTGCATCTTCCTTTTCACAATACCCCACAGATTTTCTATGGGGCTAAGGTCAGGGGAGTTGGCGGGCCAATTTAGAACAGAAATACCATGGTCCGTAAACCAGGCACGGATAGATTTTGCGCTGTGTGCAGGCGCCAAGTCCTGTTGGAACTTGAAATCTCCATCTCCATAGAGCAGGTCAGCAGCAGGAAGCATGAAGTGCTCTAAAACTTGCTGGTAGACGGCTGCGTTGACCCTGGATCTCAGGAAACAGAGTGGACCGACACCAGCAGATGACATGGCACCCCAAACCATCACTGATGGTGGAAACTTTACACTAGACTTCAGGCAACGTGGATCCTGTGCCTCTCCTGTCTTCCTCCAGACTCTGGGACCTCGATTTCCAAAGGAAATGCAAACCAAACCAACCCAAACCATCAGTGATGGTTTGGGGTGCCATGTCATCTGCTGGTGTCGGTCCACTCTGTTTCCTGAGATCCAGGGTCAACGCAGCCGTCTACCAGCAAGTTTTAGAGCACTTCATGCTTCCTGCTGCTGACCTGCTCTATGGAGATGGAGATTTCAAGTTCCAACAGGACTTGGCGCCTGCACACAGCGCAAAATCTATCCGTGCCTGGTTTACGGACCATGGTATTTCTGTTCTAAATTGGCCCGCCAACTCCCCTGACCTTAGCCCCATAGAAAATCTGTGGGGTATTGTGAAAAGGAAGATGCAGAATGCCAGACCCAAAAACGCAGAAGAGTTGAAGGCCACTATCAGAGCAACCTGGGCTCTCATAACACCTGAGCAGTGCCAGAAACTCATCGACTCCATGCCACGCCGCATTAACGCAGTAATTGAGGCAAAAGGAGCTCCAACCAAGTATTGAGTATTGTACATGCTCATATTTTTCATTTTCATACTTTTCAGTTGGCCAACATTTCTAAAAATCCCTTTTTTGTATTAGCCTTAAGTAATATTCTAATTTTGTGACACACGGAATTTTGGATTTTCATTTGTTGCCACTTCAAATCATCAAAATTAAATGAAATAAACATTTGAATGCATCAGTCTGTGTGCAATGAATAAATATAATGTACAAGTTACACCTTTTGAATGCAATTACTGAAATAAATCACGTTATTCAAAATATTCTAATTTACTGGCTTTTACCTGTATACCTAATATATAAAGGGGTGGAAAAGTGACTATTACCTGCAGGGCAAACATTAGCTAACCAGAAGACAATAACAATGTAAACAAAAAAACACCTGCTTGAGAGAGACCTAATACAAACATTTATATGCACGTACAACACTTAGAACTTTTAGCATATCAGTATGTGGAATTAAATTATGGAATAGATTAAGTAAAAAAGTTAAAAATTGTACTGATATGATCCAGTTTAAGAGGTTGTTCAAAATAATAGTGCTTACAGAGTACAAAGAAGAAGAATTATGAGAAATACTTTCATCCTTATTGAAAATAAGATATTCTTCATCTCAGTATGTTAATAATGACTGAATTAATTAATTAATTACATATTACAAAACTGTTGTATACTAACTCATAGATGTTATTTTATTATATAAAAAGGTCAGTAAATGATTCTATATATTTGTAAACGCTTTGAAGTGGGAAAGAGGTAGGATTAAATAAGCTTTGCTTCTTCCTACTCCTTTTCGAGCATGATGTAAAATGAAATGATATGAAATTGTGTGATGTATTATGATGTAAGTGTGTTCATGTTCGAAATAAACTAAAGAAAGAAAGAAATGTCCCTGAGGAATGTAAAGTGGGAGTACTGTAATTACCTAACGTTACATTATTATTTTCCATAACAATTTAGCCCCCTCCACAATATTAACCCGACGTTAAAACAGAACTAGCTATAAGCAATTGCCGAATCATGTAACATTAGCTTAATGCTAAAAAGCCAGGTTACTATCACATTCTGTAACAGACAAATAATTTCATGTAGGCTAACGTTACCTACCTGCTACCTCTGTTTTTTCTCGTTTCTCCTCCTCTTCTTTTCTCTTTTTTCTTCCCTGGGCACCTGACAGTTTTGGCATCTTGTGTTGATTTTTTGATGTGGGGACGTCCAAAAAGACAAACAAACAAACAATATTTCTATTAAATAGGCTTTACTTTGCATTTTAATTAACGTGGGATTATTTTTTGTATTTAGAAATAATAGTACCAACTTTTTTTCTTTTCTTTTTTTCTCCCAACATTTGTGGCACTGGCGTGGCGCCCCCTGATGGACGGCGCCCTTAGCATTTGCCTATACGGCCTATGCCACGGGCCGGCCCTGATACGATACAATGTAATGCATCACATATTTCCAGTTGTTTCATTACAGCATGTCTGAAAAGGAGTAGGAAGAAGCTGATCTTATTTAATCCTTCGTACCATAGCAATTGTATCCCATTTCCTTGTTCTCTTTAACAGAACAGTGAATAAATATAAAACATATCATAGTAAGTATACACATTTTAAATACATAAATAATCTTTATCTCAAAAGAAAAAATAAGGATTCAAGATGTTCATCATAATTACTGTTCTGTGTACTTTGTGAACGCTTGTAGTTTGAACAGTTTCTTAAACTGAATCATATTGGTGCTTTGTTTGATTTCTTTGATTAATACATTCCATAATTTAATTCCACATACGGATATGCTAAAGTTTTTAAGTGTTGTACAAGTATACAAATGTCTTAAATTAGATTGTCTTCTAAGGTTATATTTGTCTTTTGTTGAGAATAATTGTTGTACATTCTTGGGTAGCAGGTTATAGTTTGTGTGGTACATATTGTTAGCTGTTTGCAAATGCACCAAATTGTTGAATTTCAATATTTGTGATTCAATAAATAAAGGGTTTGTATGTTATCTACAGGTAAAAGCCAGTAAATTAGAATATTTTGAAAAACTTGATTTATTTCAGTAATTGCATTCAAAAGGTGTAACTTGTACATTATATTTATTCATTGCACACAGACTGATGCATTCAAATGTTTATTTCATTTAATTTTGATGATTTGAAGTGGCAACAAATGAAAATCCAAAATTCCGTGTGTCACTAAATTAGAATATTACTTAAGGCTAATACAAAAAAGGGATTTTTAGAAATGTTGGCCAATTGAAAAGTATGAAAATGAAAAATATGAGCATGTACAATACTCAATACTTGGTTGGAGCTCCTTTTGCCTCAATTACTGCGTTAATGCGGCGTGGCATGGAGTCGATGAGTTTCTGGCACTGCTCAGGTGTTATGAGAGCCCAGGTTGCTCTGATAGTGGCCTTCAACTCTTCTGCGTTTTTGGGTCTGGCATTCTGCATCTTCCTTTTCACAATACCCCACAGATTTTCTATGGGGCTAAGGTCAGGGGAGTTGGCGGGCCAATTTAGAACAGAAATACCATGGTCCGTAAACCAGGCACGGGTAGATTTTGCGCTGTGTGCAGGCGCCAAGTCCTGTTGGAACTTGAAATCTCCATCTCCATAGAGCAGGTCAGCAGCAGGAAGCATGAAGTGCTCTAAAACTTGCTGGTAGACGGCTGCGTTGACCCTGGATCTCAGGAAACAGAGTGGACCGACACCAGCAGATGACATGGCACCCCAAACCATCACTGATGGTGGAAACTTTACACTAGACTTCAGGCAACGTGGATCCTGTGCCTCTCCTGTCTTCCTCCAGACTCTGGGACCTCGATTTCAAAAGGAAATGCAAACCAAACCAACCCAAACCATTAGTGATGGTTTGGGGTGCCATGTCATCTGCTGGTGTCGGTCCACTCTGTTTCCTGAGATCCAGGGTCAACGCAGCCGTTTTGTGAATTTTGGATTTTCATTTGTTGCCACTTCAAATCATCAAAATTAAATGAAATAAACATTTGAATGCATCAGTCTGTGTGCAATGAATAAATATAATGTACAAGTTACACCTTTTGAATGCAATTACTGAAATAAATCACGTTATTCAAAATATTCTAATTTACTGGCTTTTACCTGTATACCTAATATATAAAGGGGTGGAAAAGTGACTATTACCTGCAGGGCAAACATTAGCTAACCAGAAGGCAATAACAATGTAAACAAAAAACACCTGCTTGAGAGAGACCTAATACAAACATTTATATGCACGTACAACACTTAGAACTTTTAGCATATCAGTATGTGGAATTAAATTATGGAATAGATGAAGTAAAAAAGTTAAAAATTGTACTGATATGATCCAGTTTAAGAGGTTGTTCAAAATAATAGTGCTTACAGAGTACAAAGAAGAAGAATTATGAGAAATACTTTCATCCTTATTGAAAATAAGATATTCTTCATCTCAGTATGTTAATAATGACTGAATTAATTAATTAATTACATATTACAAAACTGTTGTATACTAACTCATAGATGTTATTTTATTATATAAAAAGGTCAGTAAATGATTCTATATATTTGTAAACGCTTTGAAGTGGGAAAGAGGTAGGATTAAATAAGCTTTGCTTCTTCCTATTCCTTTTCGGGCATGATGTAAAATGAAATGATATGAAATTGTGTGATGTATTATGATGTAAGTGTGTTCATGTTCGAAATAAACTAAAGAAAGAAAGAAATGTTCCTGAGGAATGTAAAGTGGGAGTACTGTAATTACCTAATGTTACATTATTATTTTCCATAACAATTTAGCCCCCTCCACAATATTAACCCGACGTTAAAACAGAACTAGCTATAAGCAATTGCCGAATCATGTAACATTAGCTTAATGCTAAAAAGCCAGGTTACTATCACATTCTGTAACAGACAAATAATTTCATGTAGGCTAACGTTACCTACCTGCTACCTCTGTCTTTTCTCGTTTCTCCTCCTCTTCTTTTCTCTTTTTTCTTCCCTGGGCACCTGACAGTTTTGGCATCTTGTGTTGATTTTTTGATGTGGGGACGTCCAAAAAGACAAACAAACAAACAATATTTCTATTAAATAGGCTTTACTTTGCATTTTAATTAACGTGGGATTATTTTTTGTATTTAGAAATAATAGTACCAACTTTTTTTCTATTCTTTTTTTCTCCCAACATTTGTGGCACTGGCGTGGCGCCCCCTGATGGACGGCGCCCTTAGCATTTGCCTATACGGCCTATGCCACGGGCCGGCCCTGATACGATACAATGTAATGCATCACATATTTCCAGTTGTTTCATTACAGCATGTCTGAAAAGGAGTAGGAAGAAGCTGACCTTATTTAATCCTTCGTACCATAGCAATTGTATCCCATTTCCTTGTTCTCTTTAACAGAACAGTGAATAAATATAAAACATATCATAGTAAGTATACACATTTTAAATACATAAATAATCTTTATCTCAAAAGATAAAATAAGGATTCAAGATGTTCATCATAATTACTGTTCTGTGTACTTTGTGAACGCTTGTAGTTTGAACAGTTTCTTAAACTGAATCATATTGGTGCTTTGTTTGATTTCTTTGATTAATACATTCCATAATTTAATTCCACATACGGATATGCTAAAGTTTTTAAGTGTTGTACAAGTATACAAATGTCTTAAATTAGATTGTCTTCTAAGGTTATATTTGTCTTTTTTTATTGAGAATAATTGTTGTACATTCTTGGGTAGCAGGTTATAGTTTGTGTGGTACATATTGTTAGCTGTTTGCAAATGCACCAAATTGTTGAATTTCAATATTTGTGATTCAATAAATAAAGGGTTTGTATGTTATCTACAGGTAAAAGCCAGTAAATTAGAATATTTTGAAAAACTTGATTTATTTCAGTAATTGCATTCAAAAGGTGTAACTTGTACATTATATTTATTCATTGCACACAGACTGATGCATTCAAATGTTTATTTCATTTAATTTTGATGATTTGAAGTGGCAACAAATGAAAATCCAAAATTCCGTGTGTCACAAAATTAGAATATTACTTAAGGCTAATACAAAAAAGGGATTTTTAGAAATGTTGGCCAATTGAAAAGTATGAAAATGAAAAATATGAGCATGTACAATACTCAATACTTGGTTGCAGCTCCTTTTGCCTCAATTACTGCGTTAATGCGGCGTGGCATGGAGTCGATGAGTTTCTGGCACTGCTCAGGTGTTATGAGAGCCCAGGTTGCTCTGATAGTGGCCTTCAACTCTTCTGCGTTTTTGGGTCTGGCATTCTGCATCTTCCTTTTCACAATACCCCACAGATTTTCTATGGGGCTAAGGTCAGGGGAGTTGGCGGGCCAATTTAGAACAGAAATACCATGGTCCGTAAACCAGGCACGGGTAGATTTTGCGCTGTGTGCAGGCGCCAAGTCCTGTTGGAACTTGAAATCTCCATCTCCATAGAGCAGATCAGCAGCAGGAAGCATGAAGTGCTCTAAAACTTGCTGGTAGACGGCTGCGTTGACCCTGGATCTCAGGAAACAGAGTGGACCGACACCAGCAGATGACATGGCACCCCAAACCATCACCCAACCATGCACATTTTGCATTTCCTTTGGAAATCGAGGTCCCAGAGTCTGGAGGAAGACAGGAGAGGCACAGGATCCACGTTGCCTGAAGTCTAGTGTAAAGTTTCCACCATCAGTGATGGTTTGGGGTGCCATGTCATCTGCTGGTGTCGGTCCACTCTGTTTCCTGAGATCCAGGGTCAACGCAGCCGTCTACCAGCAAGTTTTAGAGCACTTCATGCTTCCTGCTGCTGACCTGCTCTATAGAGATGGAGATTTCAAGTTCCAACAGGACTTGGCGCCTGCACACAGCGCAAAATCTACCCATGCCTGGTTTACGGACCATGGTATTTCTGTTCTAAATTGGCCCGCCAACTCCCCTGACCTTAGCCCCATAGAAAATCTGTGGGGTATTGTGAAAAGGAAGATGCAGAATGCCAGACCCAAAAACGCAGAAGAGTTGAAGGCCACTATCAGAGCAACCTGGGCTCTCATAACACCTGAGCAGTGCCAGAAACTCATCGACTCCATGCCACGCCGCATTAACGCAGTAATTGAGGCAAAAGGAGCTCCAACCAAGTATTGAGTATTGTACATGCTCATATTTTTCATTTTCATACTTTTCAGTTGGCCAACATTTCTAAAAATCCCTTTTTTGTATTAGCCTTAAGTAATATTCTAATTTTGTGACACACAGAATTTTGGATTTTCATTTGTTGCCACTTCAAATCATCAAAATTAAATGAAATAAACATTTGAATGCATCAGTCTGTGTGCAATGAATAAATATAATGTACAAGTTACACCTTTTGAATGCAATTACTGAAATAAATCAAGTTTTTCAAAATATTCTAATTTACTGGCTTTTACCTGTATATCTATGTTGACATGCAGAGTTTCAAGCACTCCTTATTCTCTAGCGGGGGACTTTTCGAATGATGCTACAAATTAGCAGTAATGCTACTTTTTGTAGCAACGCTTTTGCCACATACTTGACATGTTACGGTTGTCTGTTCAACATCTTTCCGCTTGAAGCCAAACCACCGCCAGACGATGGACCCTGTGCTGTTTTTCTTGGGAATTAATTCTTCTTCCTTTATTTGTTACCAGATTTGCACCTTCTTTCTCTCGTAGTACCACTCGCACCGCACCGCTAGCACCACAGCTAACGTTACCTATGCTGCTACCTCTCTGCTCTGCGAGGGCGCATGAAGTTGCACGCGCGACAGTATGTGACGTATGTAAGAACGTGCGCTTGTTTTATGTCTCTGTGAGAAGGAGAGACAAGAAAGAGTGAGAAACGCATGCAGTGTAATGCCCGCAGCTAAAAGCAACTGCGTGAGAACGTATACTCGAATCTCATGATATAGTCATTTTCTATATCGCACAGAGACAAACCCGCAATATATCGAGTATATTCGATGTATCGCCCGGCCCTTTTTTTTACTAGTTTCTATTACTTGTTATCTTATATTTTGACTGCTCTTTTTTTGTGGTGTGGGGGATATGAGGAAAAGTATGTATTTAAGACTGAATACATAATATTTTACATTATTCTAGAGCAAACTATATTTTTACTGCCAAGTGTATAACAAATCCATGAAGAAAAATGTACCTTTTCATTCCACCAACATTCTTCTGAGCATCCCGCTCATCTAGCTAAGAAAATCCCTTAGGTCTAGCTTCCCTGATTGCCTGGCTAACTTCGGTTTTCTTCCTTGAAGTTTCAGCATTTCTCTCAAGCAGTTGTTTTGTGGGGTTGTGTGTGTTTTTGGCATTTGCAGCAATATCCTAACTTGACTCTCGCCAGATCCTTGTAGTTTACTGAGCTCCACACAAGGATCTGGGATCGAGGGCAATGCAAACTCCTTCAAGATAGCAAAATAAAACCGATCAGGATCGCCGGGCGGGATTTCATAGATGTGACGTAGCGCCTAAGCGACGGTTTGATTCAAACAACAATGGCGGCACGCAGCGAGGAGTCGTGTGCTGACATTGATTCTGCTACTGCAACTGATCTGTCGAATCTATCAAATATTAATTATTTAAAAGATGAACAGAGAACGGTTTTGAAGGCATTTATTGGTGGCAAGGATGTTTTGACTCTTCTTCCGACCAAGTTTGGCAAGAGCTTGATTTACCAAATCGCTACACTGGTGGTGAAGGAAATGGGACGAGTGGTCTCTCCTGAACGTTCAACAATTTCAAACCAAGTTCTGTTAGACGTTCGTCTAAGCTTTTTTCGTTGGCGACTTTGTGAAATATTTTTTTGCTGTTCCCAATGAAGCCTTTTATTCGCATATTTTCTTTGCAAAAACGACATCGATCGTCTACTGACATTGCTGCGTTGATTCAGTAAAGGTTATCTAACTTTTCGCTCTGTCGTTATCCAATATGTCGGCTGTTCTGTTTTGGATTTCCCAGCGTCGCTCTCATCAGCGTCACGGGTTTATTTCGATGTGAGTGGTTGAAGTAGCACGTCATTCAAGATAACGGACAAGTCAAATCAAATCAAATCAACTTTATTTATAGAGCACATTTAAAATTTACCACAGGGGTAGCCAAAGTGCTGTACAATGATACAATGAGCAGGTTAAAAGATAAAACGAGTACCGAGCAAACACAACACAACACAAACAGAACACGATAAAAAATAAATAATTAAAATAGAATTAATAAAAACATAAAAACATAAAAACAGGATCACAGCAGGTGTATTATGGGGCGCCATTGCAGGATGGATATCACTCAGTGTTAAAAGCCATGGAATAAAAGTATGTTTTTAAGAGAGATTTAAAAACAGGAAGAGAGGAGGCTTGTCTAACACTCAGGGGTAGGTCGTTCCAGAGCTTGGGAGCAGCAACGGCGAAAGCTCTGTCACCTCTAAGCTTCAGCCTTGTGTCAGGGACCGTCAACAGCAGCTGATCGGCTGATCTTAAGGATCGGGTGGGGCAGTAAGGCTGAAGGAGGTCGGAGAGATAGGTTGGCGCGAGGTTGTTTAGACATTTAAAAACAAATAAAAGGAGTTTAAAATGTATTCGGTAACGCACAGGGAGCCAGTGAAGGGACGCTAAAATAGGGGTGATGTGCTCACGTAGTGTAGTGGTTTATCCAATCATATACAATGATTTTTTTACAAGGCCCCGCCTTCTGAAATACATCTCCTATTGAGAAATCCCAGATCCTTGTATGGAGCTCAGCGAACTGCAAGGATCTGGCGAGAGTCAGGTTAGCAATATCCCATCACATGTAATATATTGTGCTTTTGGTTTTGGATCATTTCTGTGTTTGAAATGTTTGGACGATACCCTGTCGGCCACCACATGTGAATGCAACACAGGCGAAGAGCGCTGTGATGCGGTGCAATTCTGCACCACAGCAAAGTTTAACTCCACCGATATTGTTAAGTTATTACCTAAAACTTGAGTATTATTACGTTTGTACGGGCAAAAATGCAACTCTTCTAAATCCAATCCACCTTTCACACAGGTGACAAGGTGTTGCCAAAGGATTTGACACACTATGTGGTGCCTGATGTTGGGGTCGTGGTCGATTACTTGGAGATCTTGGAGTTAAGAGAGGTACAGGGCATCATCTTCACCCAGACAGCCTGCCAGGCTGTACAGCACAGCAAAGGACGCAGGTACATACACTTTATTATTTTCCAAACCAAGTATTGCTTTTATTTTTCTGTACATCCTGTACATAGTCTTAAAGGCCTACTGAAACCCACTACTACCGACCACGCAGTCTGATAGTTTATATATCAATGATGAAATCTTAACATTGCAACACATGCCAATACGGCCGGGTTAGTTTACTAAAGTGCAATTTAAAATTTCGCGCGACATATCCTGCTGAAAACGTCTCGGTATGATGACGTCAGCGTGTGACGTCGCGGAGTGTGGAGGACATTTTGAGACAGCATGATGGCCAGCTATTAAGTCGTCTGTTTCATCGCAAAATTCCACAGTATTCTGGACATCTGTGTTGGTGAATCTTTTGCAATTTGTTCAATGAACAATGGAGACAGCAAAGAAGAAAGCTGTAGGAGGGAAGCGGTGTATTGCGGCCGACTTTAGCAACACAAACACGGCCGGCGTTTCATTGTTTACATTCCCGAAAGATGACAGTCAATCTTTACCATTGGCCTGTGGAGAACTGGGACAACAGAGACTCTTACCAGGAGGACTTTGAGTTGGATACACAGACACGGTGCTGTGAGTACGTTTCCAAACATTTGATCGCTTGCCCGTACGTGCATGCCGCTATGTGCATGTCATGTAAATAATTCAATGTATACACCCTGATGGTTATCTTGTGTGATGACTGTATTATGATGATAGTATATATGATAGTATATATCTGTATCATGAATCAATTTAAGTGGACCCCGACTTAAACAAGTTGAAAAACTTATTCGGGTGTTACCATTTAGTGGTCAATTGTACGGAATATGTACTTCACTGTGCAACCTACTAATAAAAGTCTCACGTATGTAACTTTGGGGACTTTGGGGAAATATATGTGCTGTACGAACTTTGGGGAGGTGAACGGTACTTTGGGCTGTGGGATTGAGTGTGTTGTGCAGGTGTTTGAGTTGTATTGGCGGGTTATATGGACGAGAGGGGGGAGGTTTTTGTTATGTGGGATTAATTTGTGGCATATTAAATATAAGCCTGGTTGTGTTGTGGCTAATAGAGTATATATATGTCTTGTGTTTATTTACTGTTTTAGTCATTCCCAGCTGAATATCAGGTCCCACCCGCCTCTCACAGCATCTTCCCTATCTGAATCGCTCCCACTGCCCTCTAGTCCTTCACTCTCACTTTCCTCATCCACAAATCTTTCATCCTCGCTCAAATTAATGGGGAAATCGTCGCTTTTTCGGTCCGAATCGCTCTCGCTGCTGGTGGCCATGATTGTAAACAATGCGCAGATGTGAGGAGCTCCACAACCTGTGACGTCACGCTACTCGTCTGCTACTTCCGGTACAGGCAAGGCTTTTTTATCAGCGACCAAAAGTTGCGAACTTTATCGTCGATGTTCTCTACTAAATCCTTCCAGCAAAAATATGGCAATATCGTGAGTTGATCAAGTATGACACATAGAATGGATCTGCTATCCCCGTTTAAATAAGAAAATCACATTTCAGTAGGCCTTTAAAGCCAAAGTCTTCAGCTAAAATTGACTAAGGTCAGTTGATTAAAACTTTAATCACTGTAAAGGTCCAAATGTCATATAACCCTAAATAATATCAAACAAACTGACCTATATTATATCATTAGTTATGATACTGCACATCTCTTGATTGTTTTAATAATATTTATTAACACAATGAACTTGGCACCTACATCGAGACTTAAAGAAAATCGGACCACATTTCTTATCAATAAAGGTGCAGCTTATGCTTTTCTGCGATTTTTAACAAACCTTTGAAAAAAATGAAAATCCCTCAAATACCAAAAGCTGTGCATTGTCTTTTACATCTGTACTCCAGTTAATGGCTAAGGATACACATTCAGCGCTCCGAACACGGGCATCAAGCTGCAACACTACATCTTCTGTTAAAGTTTCTCATTTTCTTGTTATTGTTGTAGCGGACATTAGGATTTGTCACACATTTCCTCTTTTTGTTTACCTTCAAGGTCTCAACAGCAACATTCAAGCACTCTTACACAATTCTGCTGTCACTGAAAGACATTTTGTGTTGCACCAAAATCTATCCAATCCGAGATGAAAACTTGTGACTCTTGTACATCTTTCATAGTGGGCTCTAAGCTCATTGTTGTTGTTTTTTGCGTACTTAAGAATTCTCTATGTTTGTGTACGTTTTATTGTGAAGCATTTTGTTTGACAATGTCACTTCTGCTTCCTTTCTTAGTTGTGTTACTTGCGTTAAGTTGTTTTCTCTCCGCTGCTTTCAATCGGTGCCCTGAGTTTTCATTGCAGTTGTTCGCAACATAAAAGCAATATTTCAAAACATTTCAACAATGTACATTTGCGACTTGTAGGCGTTTCATTAAAGGGTTGCATCATGAGCCTTAATTCTCGTAAAATCTCGTCCCGCGAGACTCCACTTTGAGGAAGATGGACGCTTTGCGATCCCATGGTTTTGGAGCTGTGATTACAATTTCAGCCACAGCTGTTGCCGTGGTTGTCAATAGAAGACAAAGGCAGCGTATGTATGTATGTATATATACAGTATATATATATATATATATATATATATATATGTATATATTTATATATATATATATATACATATGTATGTATGTATACATACATTAGGGGTGGAACGGTACGTGTATTTGAATTGAACCGTTTCGGTACGGGGGCTTCGGTTCGGTTTGGAGGTGTACCGAACGAGTTTCCACACGGACATATTAAGGAGCGTACTGCACGTTGTGTAAACGATGCACACTGAGGCACAACACACGGCATGCTAGCAGCTAACGGGCTGACCATAGACTGACCATACGTCCTCTTTTCACCGGACATGTCCTCTTTTGCGGAGCTGTCCGGGCGGAGTTTCTTAAATGCCTCAAATTTCCGGCATTTTGAGTTAGGGTTGCGTGTATTTTCAATGTACGTTCAGGGTTAAGAAGGGGTTAAAAACAAAACAAATTGTGCGCGCAGCAGCATTCGTGAGGGAGGGGCAGAGACAGAGAGAGCGAGAGAGTTATGATAAACGCGCATGCGTCGCCAGGCTCTGCTTTTTATCCATAGATTTATCAGATTAAATTTTTCATTATCTATAGCAGGGGTGTCAAAAATGTGCCCCGGAGGCCATTTGCGCCCCACAGCTAATGTTTTAAAGGCCCACGGCACATTCTAAAAATACTATTAAAATAAACAAAAACATAACAAAAGTGAAATAAAAAACCTTAAAGGTTAAATGTAATTCATAAAAAGTTGCAATGTTGACTAATAAAACAAAGCTGTTTTTTTTCTTTCAAACTCTCATTGCTCAAAACATAATATTGAATCAAAATCAATGTTATTATGAATTATAAACCTATCCATGATTCTGATTACTTCACATCAAATATTCCACTTAGAAAAATATTTATGGTGGAAGATTTTGCAAATTTGGTAAATAAATAACCCAAAAATGTATATTTACCGTATTTTTCGGAGTATAAGTCGCTCCGGAGTATAAGTTGCACCGGCCGAAAATGCATAATAAAGAAGGAAAAAAACATATAAGTTGCACTGGAGTATAAGTCACATTTTTTGGGGAAATTTATTTGGTAAAACCCAACACGAAGAATAGACATTTGAAAGGTACGTTATACGACTCATAAATAACCAACTGAGAACGTGCCTGGTATGTTAACGTAACATACAAACCCCATTTCCATATGAGTTGGGAAATTGTGTTGGATGTAAATATAAACGGAATACAATGATTTGCAAATCCTTGTCAACCCATATTCAACTACAAAGACAAGACATGGTTCTTTTCCTCATTGGTCCGGAGGACACGACGTCCACAGTTTCCAAAAAAAAATTGAAATGTGGACTCGTCAGACCACAGAACACTTTTCCACTTTGTATCAGTCCATCTTAGATGAGCTCAGGCCCAGCGAAGCCGACGGCGTGGTGTTGTTGAGAAATGGTTTTCACCTTGCATAAGAGAGTTTTAACTTACACTTACAGATGTAGCGACCAACTGTAGTTACTGACAGTGGGTTTCTGAAGTGTTCCTGAGCCCATGCGATGATATCCTTTACACACTGATGTCGCTTGTTGATGCAGTACAGCCTGAGGGATCGAAGGTCACAGGCTTAGCAGCTTACGTGGAGTGATTTCTCCAGATTCTCTGAACCCTTTGATGATATTACGGACCATAGATGGTGAAATCCCTAAATTCCTTGCAATAGATGGTTGAGAAAGGTTTTTCTTAAACTGTTCAACAATTTGCTCACACATTTGTTGACAAAGTGGTGACCCTCGCTCCATCCTTGTTTGTGAATGACTGAGCATTTCATGGTATCTACTTTTATACCCAATCATGGCACCCACCTGTTCCCAATTTGCCTGTTCACCTGCGGGATGTTCCAAATAAATGTTTGATGAGCATTCCTCAACTTTATCAGTATTTATTGCCACCTTTCCCAACTTCTTTGTCACGTGTTGCTGGCATCAAATTCTAAAGTTAATGATTATTTGCAAAAAAAAAAACGTTTATCAGTTTGAACAAACAATCTGTCACTCCTAATCGCTAAATCCAATTAAATCTTATACGTCTAGTCTCTTACGTGAATGAGCTAAATAATATTATTTGATATTTTACGGTAATGTGTTAATAATTTCACACATAAATCGCTCCTGAGTATAAGTGGCACCCCCGGCCAAACTATGAGAAAAACTGCGACTTATAGTCCGAAAAATACGGTAGTTGTTTTCTTACTGTACCGAAAATGAACCGAACCGTGACCTCTAAACCGAGGTACGTACCGAACCGAAATTTTTGTGTACTGTTACACCCCTAACATACATACCGCGTATGTATGTGTATATATATATATATTATATATATATATATATATATATATATATATATATATATATATATATATATATATATATATATATATATATATATATACACAGTCATGGTCAAAAGTTTACATACACTTGTAAAGAACATAATGTTCCAAGTTTCCAAATATTTCTACAACTCTTATTTTTTTGTGATGGAGTGATTGGAGCACATACTTGTTGGTCACAAAAACATTCATGAAGTTTGGTTCTTTTATGAATTTATTATGGGTCTACTGTGTGACCAAATCTGCTGGGTCAAAAGTATACATACAGCAATGTTAATATTTGGTGACATGTCCCTTGGCAAGTTTCACTGCAATAAGGCGCTTTTGGTAGCCATCCACAAGCTTCTGGCAAGCTTCTGGTTGAATTTTTGAACACTCCTCTTGACAAAATTGGTGCAGTTGAGCTAAATTTGTTCGTTTTCTCACATGGACTTGTTTCTTCAGCATTGTCCACATATTTAAGTCAGGACTTTGGGAAGCCCATTATAAAACCTTAATTCTAGCCTGATTTAGCCATTCCTTTACCACTTTTAACGTGTGTTTGGGGTCATTGTCCTGTTGGAACACCCAACTGCGCCCAAGACCCAACCTTCCCACTTCCGATGAGTGGGTCTATTCAGGTCTATTTGTATACAAAAGGCGCACCGGATTATAAGGCGTATTAAAGGGATTGTATTATGTTTTTTTGTCTATATTAAAACACTTCCTTGTATAACATGTACAGATGATTCTTTGGTCAAAATGTTGCTTAGATTATGTTTACAGACCATCTTCAAGCTGCTTTCTGGCCGTCTCTTCAGAATGCGCTGTTTTGTGGGAGGTCGTATTTACGTGACTCCATTTTGACAGCGTCTTCGCCCCGCCATCTTTGTTGTACCGGTAGTTTTTAGCGTTTCTATAGCGAATCTACTGACAGATATAAGTTAGAACTGTATGTTACTTAATATTAGAAGTGGCAACAGCAGAGGATGAATGCCCCACAACAAGAGGATGGAGAAAAAAAAGGAGCTTATTAACTACATCAACAAACTACAATGGCGGACCCGCACTAAGCACTTTAAATAAACTTTTACTATATATGGATAATCAGCTGATGTCAGGCGTTATTCTGCAGTCCATTTGTATCTATTATGTGTGACTGCCATCTACTGGTCACACTTATCATTATACCATGTACAAAATAAAATTGCTTCGAGGTCCGTAAGAACAACCAGAATGAATACGTACATTAGGCACACCGGGTTATAGTGTGCACTGTCGATTTTTGAGAAAATTAAAGGATTTTAAGTGCGCTTTATTGTGCGAAAAATACGATAATTGCTTAAAAAATAATATTAAAGCTTAGGCATAGCAAGGCCAAGCCCACACACAGCCTTGTAGAAAAGTGACCAAGGGTCAAGCTCATTATATCAAAGCTCTGCTGATGAAGCTAAAAGAAATTTGGCCTGTGACTGGAAACGCATATCTCCACCACAAACATCCAGGAGTGCTGTTGACAAGCTTGATGGATATTGTAGAAATAAGGAGTCCCACATGACTCTGGGTTTCATTCTAATTTGGTGTAGTTTTCTGCTTACTGGGCTGTTCTAAAATATTGCATCATTAATATGATGAAGTTTCACTTTTTGTAATGTTAGGTGGGCATAGTTGAAGAGTTTATGCTAATGCCATACTGTGTCTGGATTGCAGGCATCGATTCCTTTGAACATATGAGAACAAGATGTGTTACTGTGTATCAGTGTCACTGCAATTTATCTTGCACATTTAAATAAATCGCATTACAAAATACTTTACATAGTATAGTGTGATGTTTTATTTGGCCTCTGCCTGCCACATCCATGGAACATACATCTACATACAAAAGATACAGTGGTACCTCTGTTCTTGTTAGTAAACTGTTCTGAAAGGTCCAAAGAAAATCGAATTGTGGGAAAAACTAATCAATTTTTTCTGTAAGAAATAGTTAAATCTAATTAATATGTTCCAGACATCCAAAACATATTATGGAAAATAAATAAAGTTTTACATGCAGAAAACAATGTGAAATACATACACATGAGGAATGGAATTATGAAGTGATCATTTAATTTTACTTTTATACAGTCGTGGTCAAAAGTTTACATACACTTGTGAAGGACATAGTGTCATGGCTGTCTTGAGTTTCCAATAATTTGTAAAACTCTTATTTTTTGTGATAGAGTGATTAGAGCACATAGTTGTTGGTCACAAAAAAAATTCATGAAGTTTGGTTCTTTTATGAATTTATAATGGGTCTACTGAAAATGTGACCAAATTTGCGGGTCAAAAGTATACATACAGCAACATACATTATCAATTTTGGTGATGTTGAAAAGTTACAATCGAATCAATGTAGCTTCATGGCATGGCCTCTTAACTTCATGTAAGTGATTATGATTGACGACGCCTGTTGACTTCTCTGAGCCCATTTAAATAGGGCTCATGTGATGCAGTCATTAGACTCGGTTACAAACGCGACAATGGGAAAGTCAAAGGAACTCAGCACAAATCTGAAAAAACGAGTCATTGACTTGAACAAGTCAGTAAAGTCACTTAAAGCCATTTCAAAGCAGCTTAAGGTCCCAAGAGCAACTGTGCAGACAATTTTTCGTAAGTATAAAGTACATGGCACAGTTTTGTCACTGCCACGATCAGGAAGAAAACGCAAGCTATCACCTGCTGCTGAGAGAAAATTGGTCAGGATGATCAAAAGACAACCGAGAAACACCAAAAAGCAGGTCTGCAATGAAAAGGAAGCTGCTGGGACACAGGTGTCCGTGTCCACAGTTAAGCGTGTTTTGCATCGCCGTGGACTGAGAGGCTACCATGCAAAAAGGAAGCCCTTGCTCCAGAAGCGACACTTTAAGGCTCGTCTAAAGTTTGCTGCTGATCACATGGACAAAGATAAGACCTTCTGGGGGAAACGTTCTGTGGTGAGATGAAACAAAAATTGAGCTGTTTGGCCACAATACCCAGCAATATGTTTGGAGGAGAAAAGGTGAGGCCTTTAATCCCACAAACACCACGCCTACCATCAAGCATGGTGGTGGTAGTATTGTGCTCTGGGCCTGTTTTGCTGCCAATGGAAGTGGTGCTTTACAGAGAGTAAATGGGACAATGAAAAAGGAGGATTACCTCCAAATTCTTCAGGACAACCTAAAATCATCAGCCCGGAGGTTGGGTCTTGGGCGCAGTTGGGTGTTCAGGCTACAATTAAGGTTTTAGAATGGCCTTCCCAAAGTCCTAACTTAAACTCCATTGAGAACATGTGGACAATGCTGAAGAAACAAGTCCATGTCAGAAAACCAACAAACTTTGCTGAACTGCACCAATTTTGTCAAGTGGAGTGGTCAAAAAATCAACCATAAGCTTGCCAGAAGCTTGTGGATGGCTACCAAAAGCGCCTTATTGCAGTGAAACTTGCCAAGGGACATGTAACCAAATATTAACATTGCTGTATGTATACTTTTGATCCAGCAGATTTGGTCACATTTTCAGTAGATCCATAATAAATTCATAAAAGAACCAAACTTTATGAATGTTTTTTGTGACAAACAAGTATGTGCTCCAATCACTTTATCACAAAAAAATAAGAGCTGTAGAAATTGGAAACTCAAGACAGCCATGACATTATGTTCTTTACAAGCGTATGTAAACTTTTGACCACGACTGTATATATTGATGACTTGTTGACGAAGATGGTAAGGATGGAAGGAACGGAAGACACACACAAACACCACTTTTGATGTTATTGTCTATTTCGCACAATTGACCGTGATGCATGTGCATATAATTTTTCAAAAGAGATACATCCATCCATCCATCCATCCATTTTCTACCGCTTGTCCCTTTCTGGGTCGCGAGGGCACAGGGGGGGATCCCAGCTGCATTCGGGCGGAAGGCGTGGTACACCCTAGACAATTAAACTTTATACATACATTTAGATACAAATCCTTGTGTTATAATTAGTTATCAGCAATGTTCCCTCTATTTTTTCATGTGTGTGAGCAAACACACAAACTCCCTGAGCATTCAGTGTAGCACATGTGAGCAACATCAGACGTGCACAATGTGGCCACACCAGCGTCACACCTGTCCCAAACCTGACATCATAACAATTTAAAATGTTTTATTATAATAATCAAATGACAGCAGTCATTTTTTTATGAGATTATTTTCTGATATAAGTGATTTGCCCCTCTTACAATGACAATAACAAAAAAACATGTTTTTCATGACCTATGTGCTAGTATTGTATGTCTGGCTGCGGGTCCTGCCTTTAAAAGAAATGTTACCCCTTTCAGAGATAACATTTACCGTATTTTTCGGACTATAAGTCGCAGTTTTTTTCATAGTTTGGCCAGGAGTGCGACTTACACTCAGGAGCGACTATATGTGAAATTATTAACACATTACCGTAAAATATCAAATAATATTATTTAACTCATTCACGTAAGAGACTAGACGTATAAGATTTCATGGGATTTAGCGATTAGGAGTGACAGATTGTTTGGTAAACGTATATAGCATGTTCTATATGTTATAGTTATTTGAATGACTCTTACCATAATATGTTACGTTAACATACCAGGCACGTTCTCAGTGGGTTATTTATGCGTCATATAACGTACACTTATTCAGCCTGTTGTTCACTATTCTTTATTTATTTTAAATTGCCTTTCAAATGTCTATTCTTGGTGTTGGGTTTTATCAAATGAATTTCCCCCAAAAAAGCGACTTATACTCCAGTGCGACTTATATATGTTTTTTTCCTTCTTTATTATGCATTTTTGGCAGGTGCGACTTATACTCCGGTGCGACTTATACTCCGAAAAATACGGTAGTTCCTGTAACTTTCTGTCTGTAAAATACTTCTTTTTATTAGCATTTATGAAATCTAGTGACAATATTTCATGAATAATATCCTCTGATTTGCATTCTTAATAAATGGCAGTAAAATAAGCACACATCTGATTGTGGAGTCAGAGTATTACAACCTGGCATTTACACATTGTGTGGCGTTGGGGTTGTCCGACTTTTTGTGTGG
The DNA here is from genome assembly GCF_033978685.3 of Nerophis lumbriciformis. Classification (NCBI taxonomy): domain Eukaryota; kingdom Metazoa; phylum Chordata; class Actinopteri; order Syngnathiformes; family Syngnathidae; genus Nerophis; species Nerophis lumbriciformis. The sequence goes on from NC_084562.2 coordinate 37,318,838, forward strand.
CCATAAACGCAGCACTGGCTAAGTGCCATGAGTGCTTGTGTTGGTGCAGGTGAGAGAGCGAGCGGCTTCTGTTGAAACGACGGATGATAACGTTGGTTTAAGCCTGGTTTGTATGGCAGAAAATTGCCAGTTTTTATAGATAAAAAGTTTTTTTTACTCATGTTTTTGGTGTGGTTACAAACAGTTTTGCTCAATAAAGTGATTGATGGAATTCCTGTCTGTAAAGTGTCTCGACAGACGATAATTGAACTGTGTTGACAAAGATTGTTTTATTCATTGGGGCCACTCTTGTTGTCACCTGTCTCTCTCAGAGTTGCATTGCAAAATCATACAGAATAAATTGTAATGTGTTTATTTTGTTTAAAGTTCAGATGGGATTTTTGATTTCCTGCGCGGCATTAATTTGCTGTGCGCAGAGGACGCGTGAGCGGTGCGCAATTGCGCCGGCGCGCACCTTAGAGGGAACGTTGGTTATCAGTATCAACAGTTAGCTTTTTCCTTGTTACATTATGCATTCTTGATCTATTTTTCCATTTTTGCTGTTTATTGTATTTCTACAATGTGTCTCTTGCCGACAAAAAACTAACACTGTGGCGCAAATGGCTTCTGGACACAATTTGGGCAACCCTGGTGTATTTATTTCAAAGAGGCAAACTGTTACCAAACAACGAAAGATTGTCTCCGAGCTCTGTCTTAGCATTATCACTAGTTAATGATAGTCAAAGGCTGGTCTGCACGCTTGTGGAGGTGCCCTGGATGTCTGGATCTCTGCTCCCGTAGTGAATACCTTTTTTGACCTTTTACTTTTGATTACCCTGCTTTTACCAGCATTTATATTCCTGCATGCGTATGCCACGTGTTGATAAAAGTAATACATTATCCTACTTATCTTGTGTTTCCTCAAACCAAATTGTCATGTCCCCATTTTGTTCCGTTGGAGTTTAGCTGCATCCAATATTGTAAATGCTTGACAAAACCGTCTCACGTAAAATGCTGTGTACAAATAAACATGGAAGTATTTATTTTATAAACGTCAGAGAAACAAGATGGGATAACATGAAAACTTCAGACAGCAGTCTCGGTTAAGTCGCTCAGCAGATGGGATTAGAGGAGCTGGTCGACACAGTACGGTATTTCCAAGAATGACCACAAGTGTACATCCATCAAAATGACTCTGTTGAAAAAATACTCCAAAACATAGTGGATAAGGAACAAGTTATTACATTTTAGGGTTGATCTGAACCAGGCTGCAGGCCTTTTTTTCTGTTGGGAGATGGAGTCTGTCTGTGCTTTTTTTAGTCTCTTAATTATGTGTATCTTAGTATACTATATTAATATATTAGTTTCTTTGTAATTCTACCGTTCACTGTCAATTTTCTGTTGTGATTGTGTCTGCGGGCAGACAGTATAACCGCCTGCGAAACCTGCTGAAAGACCCCCGACATGACTGTGTGCTGTTTGCAAATGAATTTCAAGAATTTTCCTACTGCCAGCGAGAGAAGGGGGAAAGTCAAGAAAAGTGGCTGACCAGGTGAGTTTTAATGGTACTGTCAAAACACTTAAAGTACCCAACATTATATTGTAGTCAGACTGTTGTCTGATTAAAAAAAACTCAACTCAAAATAATCACTTAATATCCAGCCAGCATTATCTGCAGTCGACATTTGTGAACATGCATAACAGGCAAATGTTTACGAAATGTGCTACTATGGTTATGCCCACATTGCAAAGGTTATTATTATTATTATTATTATTATTATCATTATTATTTTAAATAATAGTCTCTCAGGAACTAACTGCACACTAAATTGCATCACATTTCATTCTATTTCAATTTTATTTAAGATAACCCCTTGATATGTAGCATCTCGTTCTCAAGGGGGTCCCACACAAATACAGAAAAACCTAAAACATACAGTTGTGCTCATAAGTTTACATACCCTGGGAGAATTTATGATTTCTTGGCCATTCTTCAGATAATATAAATAGAAACACAAAAACCTTTCTTCCACTCATACTTAATGGTTGTGTGAAGCTATTTATTGGCAAAGATCAGCAAAGATTTCAGCCACAACTGCCAGGAAAATTGTTTGAGATGCAAAGAAAAATCCACAATTAACTTCAGCTGAATACAGGACTCTCTGAAAAATTGTGGCGTGGCTGTTCAAGATGCACAATAAGGAGGCACTTGATGAAAAATGAGCTGCATGGTCGAGTCGCCAGAAGAAAGCCATCACTCCAAATTACTTTGTTCCAGAAGTTTTGAGGCTTGTCTGTGCTGTTTGGCGTAATGTAAGCGGGATACTTTGTGACATTTGCGCAGAAATGGCTTTCTTCTTGCGACTCGACCATAAAACAAAAACAACAACAACAAAAATTAACAAATATTGATCTTTTTAACACAATGCATACACTGCAATCCATTTCAGGGAAAATACATTTTGATTTTAAGATGAAAAAAGAAGTAATGGACTTTGAAGGGGGACTGCACTTTGTTTTGTAATTCTGCCTATTGTTCACAATCATCATGAGGGACAAGAACATGCGTCTTTTTTTAGGATTTTAAAGATGATAAAAAAAATGCTTGGAAGATGCAAATCCGTTGTAACCTTCAAAGCCCTCGAAGACAACTTCAAAACCCTCCATCAATGTTTTACATACACACTGCAAGTCTATATATAATGTAGTGACAGACACGTTCATAACATAATGGAATATGTTCAATATTTACCGTATTTTGATCATTTTAATCAATGCTGGGACTGATTTCTACCGTGCATTGATTTCTGTTTCCATAGCGTATGAGTCACACTCATGATACCGCAGGACGCCATGCATGTTATTACAACTACAATACATACGCTGTCTGGCTAGCTGTGTACAAACAAAAATATGAAATGTGGGCTAATACTTTACAGATACTGTACTATGATTGTTCATGTGTTTCAGTCAGTACAGATTGGTGTCTTATTGCGTTTCGTGTTGTTGTTGAAGCTAGCTTATCTCTTGCCGTAGTTAGCTTTTACAGCTTATACAGAAGCCCGGTGATGTGTTACTACGATAGAAAAATAATTCCTCAGCGTTCGCTCTTACAATAACAATGTCGTTACAGCTTGGTTATTATACATGTTACGGAACGTAAATTAAGTATTGGTGAGGATTTTTTAATGCATTTTTAAAGTGATTTAGAGGTAGAATTGATTTCTCCCATCAGCTGGATTGCTAGCCATCTAGAACGAGCCTATTTTTACATGTTAGACTGAAGAAAAAAAAACATTTTGTCTCCTTGTCTCTCATAATGATTTTTATCGATAGGCAAAATTCCAAAAAACTGCAGTTCTGCTTTAAAGAAGCAGAAAGATCATTCAAATCAGATGTGGCAGATCATTTAAATCAGATGTGGCTTTGAACTTGATTGACCTATGGCCTATTTCTTTATCAATTTTAGTGACTGCAGAAAAGGGATTAATCAAATGTCTAAGAGAATAGGGAGCTGTATGCTGAACCAACAGCTGTTTTAAGTATGGTGGAACATTTATGTAGATACATTTAAAAAGCAACAAGACCCAGTGAAAGTGGTGCCTCGATTTACAATTAAGCCAATTGAGAGCCTCGTACATGACACAATGGTGAGTTTTGAATTGGCAATTTAGGACACATCTGCATAAGGAGTTATATAAAATGTTGAGAGGTTTGAGGATAGGGTTAGTAGTCTTTTGGTAAACAACATCAGCATAATCTGCAGTAATATGTAAGTAATAATGCAATTATTCTTTTTCTAACTAGAAATAAAAAAAACAACGGGTTTATCTGTAGATTAGAGTCATACAGCCATACATTTTCTTACAAATAAAATCAATATTTATACGATGTGTAGACAGAGAAAGATTAAATAAATCAGCCAAAAGATACATCAGTATGTGAGCAGCAAGTTTCACAAATTTACGGTAGCTTCTAGACCAAGACTAATCAACTGGCGGCCCGGGGGCTAAATGCGGCCCGGGAATTACTTCATACCAACCCTCTGCATCCCCTCATTTTAGCATTTATTGATTTAGTTTTACATCTGTTCCAAAAAGTCAATATTTGTTCCAAGAAGACTGCCGTATATTCTTCCCTATATTCTATATATAGAATATTCTTTATATTTTTGTGGGTTGCTTGGATGAGCAATATTTTACTCTTGCCATATTACCCTCCTTTATATTGTGTTTGTCTGTGTAGGTGTGTGCACGCTGCAGCAGTGTGGTACTATAACCACCTAGCTGGTATGATGGATGTAGTGATGATTACAGAGGACCAGGATGCCATTGCTCTGTACGGCAATCTCTACTCTGGAGTGTACGTCATCTCTGTCCAGGTAGGTGTCAAGTAAAATAAATATGTCAAATACGTTAGGCACATTTGGGATGCCAGTAATTGTTGTATTCAATTGCTTCACAACCTCTGATACTGCAGGAGTAATGTCTAATTGTACTATTTTAATCTTCATGCTACTCTGCGATTGTTATCATATAATAAGTGCAGTTAAAATTTGCAATATTTTGAACAGAAGCAGTGTTGTTTTGTTATTGGACTGTGCTCGTCACAGATTGTCTATAACAAACACATATTCAAACATAAGGTGTCCAAATCAGCACTTGGCACCAGGACACCCTAGGCCAGGGGTCGGCAACCCGCGGCTCCGGAGCCGCATGCGGCTCTTTGATCACTCTGATGAGGCTCAGCAGCTTACTTGCTGAACCCCCCAATTTTCCCGTGAGACTTCTGGATTTCAGTGCCTCTTGCAGAAAACTCCCGGGATTAATATTCACAGATTTTCACCCTTACAGCTATAATAAGGGCGTGCCATGATGGTACAACATTTGGCGCTCTCTATAATCTGTATTAACAGCTGCCAGCCCAACACTTGTTATACAATATACATCTTCTGCTTGCACACGTATGTGACAGCAAGGCATACTTTGTCAACAGCCACACAGGTTACACTGACTTTGACCATATAAAACAACTTTAACACTCTTACTAATAATGCGCCACACTTTGAACCAAAACCAAACAAGAATATAATGTATCCCGGAAGAGTTAGGGCTGCATGGGATTCTGGGTATTTGTCCTGTTGTGTTACTGTGCAGATGTTCTCCCGAAATGTGTTTGTCATTCTTGTTTGGTGTGGGTTCACAGTGTGGCGCATTATTAGTAAGAGTGTTATAGTTGTTTTTTTTATACCGCCACCGTCAGTGTAACATGTGTGGTTGTTGACCAAGTATGCCTTGCTGTCACCTATGTGAGCAAGCGGAAACACCATACAACGTGTAGCTGATCAGGTACGCTGGTTGTAGTGGGTGCTATATGCTTTACCATCACGGCACGCATGACGCTGACAAGCGCCATTCATTTAAAACCCGCGTGCCGCATCAGCTTTCAAATTCCACATAAAGGTGTGGGCAGCGTGTCTGAGACCCCTGGTTTACACAAAGCAAAAAGAAAACTTTGTATGCAGTGTTATTTCATTTAAAATTTAAAAACATTTTTGCGGCTCCCATTGTTTTCTATAATTAGCGAAACTGGTCAAAATGGCTCTTTGACTGGTAAAGGTTGCCGACCCCTGCCCTAGGCCATAGTTCCATGATCAACTTTGTGGTTGTATCATCAGATTTGTGGTCACATGTTTTGGACACTCGGGTGAAGAGAGGGGCGGAGCTTTCAACCGATCACCACCTGATGGTAAGTTGGCTCCGATGGTGGTGGAGGATGCCGAACAGGTCTGGCAGGCCCAAACGCATAGTAGGGGGCTGCTGGAAACGTCTGGCAGAGTCTCCCGTCAAAGAGAGTTTTAATCCCCACCTTCGGAAGAACTTTGAACATGTTACGAGGGAGGCGCTGGCATTGAGTCCGAGTGGACCATGTTCTGTACCTCTATTGTCAAGGCAGCTGATGGGAGCTGCGGCCGCAAAGGCGGTTGGTGCCTACCGTGGTGGTAATCCCAGAACCGGATGGTTGACACCAGCGGTGAGGAATAACATCAAGCTTAAGATGGAGTCGTATCGGGTCGTTTTGGCTCATGGGACAGTTACTGACAGGCCAAGCGGTGTGTGGCTTTGGCAGTTGCAGAGGCAAAAACTCGGACATGGGAGGAGTTCAGAGAATCTATGGAGAACGACTTTTGGACGGCTTCAAAGCGATTATAGACCACCATCCGCCTCCTCAGGAGGGGGAAGCAGCACACTGTCTACACCGTATATAGTGGGGATGGTGTTCTGCTAATGTCGACCGGGGATGTTGTGGATCGGTGAAAGGAATACTTCGAAGACCTCATCAATCTGACCTACACATTTTCCAATGAGAAAGCAGTGTCTGGGTAATCTGTGGTGGGCTCTCCCATTTTAGGTTGCAGAGGTAGTTAAAGAGCTCCTCTGTGGCAGGGCCCCGGTTTGGTTAGACAATACTCTGCAGCATTTCGTGGACATCAGGGACGATGCCTCTGGATTGGCGGACTGAAGTGGTGGTTCCTCTATTTAAAAAGGGGAACCTGAAGCTGTGTCCCAACTATTGTGGAATCCTCCTCGTCAACCTTCCCAGTAAGGTCTATTCAGGTGCACTGGAGAGAAGGCTACGCCCGATTGTCGAACCTTGGATTCAGGAAGAGCAGTGTGGTTTTTGTCCTGGTCGTGGAACTGTGGACCAACTCTATACTCTCGGCAGGATCCTTGAGGATTCATGGGAGTTTGCCCAACCAATCTACATGTGTTTTGTGGACTTGGAGAAGGCATTTTACTGTGTCCCTCGGGAGGTACTATGGAGAGTTCTCAGACTATGGGGTATCAGACCGCCTGATTGAAGATCGACAGAAGGATTGGTGCGGCGTCTGCAGTGATGCGGACCATGCATTGGTCTGTCGTGGTGAAAAAGGAGCTGATTCCGAAGGAAGCTCTCAATCTACCTTGATCTACGTCCCTATCCTCACCTGTGATCATGAGCTTTGAGTTATGACCGAAAGGACAAGATTATGGGTACGAGTGGCCGAAATGATTGTTCTCCGTTGGGTGGTGGGGCTCTCATTTAAAGATAGGGTGAGAAGCTCTGTCATTTGGGTAGAGCTTAGAGCAGGGGTGCTCACACTTTTTCTGCAGGCGAGCTACTTTTCAATTGATCAAGTCGTGGGGATCTACCTCATTCATATATATAATTTATATTTACTTATTTATGAAATATATGTTTTTGTTAACAAGTTAAAGGTGTTTAATGATAATGCAAGCATGTTTAACACATGTTAATAAATTAAAGGTGTTTAATGATAATGCAAGCATGTTTAACACATAGTTAATATTGTTAATAAATTAAAGGTGTTTAATGATAATACAAGAATGTTTAATACATATAGTTAATATTGTTAATAAATTAAAGGTGTTTAATGATAATGCAAGTATGTTTAATAGATATAGTTAATATTGTTAACAAGTGAAAGGTGTTTAATGATAATGCAAGCATGTTTAACACATATAGTTAATATTGTTAACAAGTTAAAGGTGTTTAATGATAATACAAGCATGTTTAACGCATATAGTTAATATTGTTAACAAGTTAAAGGTGTTTAAAGATAATGCAAGCATGTTTAACACATATAGTTAATATTGTTAACAAGTTAAAGGTGTTTAAAGATAATACAAGCATGTTTAACACATATAGATTCCTTTCTTTCATTAAGACAAGAATATAAGTTGGTGTATTACCTGATTCTGATTACTTTTGCATTGATTGGAATCAGACAGTGGTGCTGATAACGTCCGCATTGTCGAATGGAGGAGAAAAAAAGTCCTCCTTTCTGTCCAATACCACATGAAAGTGGTTGGTTTTTGGCATCTTATTTGTCCAGCTTCCGTACACTTTACAAGAAATACATTGTCGGCAAACTCCGTAGCTTGCTAGCTTGTGCACGCCAGCTTTCTGAGACTCTTATTTTGTTTGTGCAACTGTGCAGTCGGTCTTTGGAGTTTTGACGACAGGTACGGCGCCAGAGTCTGTTGAAATAAAGTGTTTCTCGCCTTCCAGTCGGTAATTTTAATGACTCAGAAGACCCTCGGGTGCCGTGAATGTCAATCAAGTGACGAAAGTGACGTCATAGTGAAGATTTATGGTCGCTCATTTTTAGGACTATTTTTTTAATGCCTGGCTGGTGATCGACTGACACACCCTCCGCGATCGACCGGTAGCTCGCGATCGACGTAATGAGCACCCCTGGCTTAGAGTAATCTGGCTCCACATCGGGAGGAGCCAGATGAGCTGGTTCGGGCATCTAGTCAGAATTCCCCGCTAACGCTACCCTGGAGGTGTTTAGGGCACGTCCGACTAATAGGAGATAGCGGGGAAAACCCAGGACAACCATGTCACTATGCATATCTTATTAAATACTTAAATAATGCATACAGGTATGAATACTGATGGAAACAACAACCTCAAAAATGAAAACAACAATTTATAATGAATAAGTATTACAGGTGAGCCATCTACTAATTAATCCCTGTGATTAATCTGGTTAAAACTTTGAATAAAGTGTCATCTAATAATATAAATTTCAATAATATTTATTTATGTTCATAACCTGACAACAATTCACAGGACAAATATGTATTAGTAATCAATGTTGTATCCTTTTATTTTTTAGGATTATTTACAGAACTTCTGGTCAGAACTGCAGCCAGCCCATGAACTGTACAGCTCCATCTGCCAGTCTCTGCAGGAGAAGGAAAGCGAAGGCACAGAGAGAGAGTTTACTGATCATCTACCTGCTGAAGTTCTGGAGTCTGGAATCAAGTCTGGACGCTACATTCAGGTATACCAGACATCATTGAGCCTTGTAGTTGCCTTTTAAAACGTGTGGACATGTTGAACTTGGTGCTTGAGCAATTTTTAGAGCTTAAATCTCAAACTGAATTTTTAATGGAGGAAAAATATTGTTTTACAACCCCAGAGGTTGCCAAATATTGGCCTTTGGATGGCAACTCAGTTATAATTACATCAGGGATGGACAACTTCTGTGATGGCAGGGCCAAATAAATGTCACCGACCTTGACTAAGGGTCGGGCAGCTCATTACATACAAGAAAAATGTTAATATGATAATTGCATGACTGCTAGCAGACGAGAAAATGCTTTAGTGGTGTGTTATGTCCTCCATTTACCGCAAAGGCGTGCAACCTGGAGGCCAATTTGGGCCCGCACCTCATTTTTTATTGGCCTTGGACGTTTTCAAATAACACGACAAATTAATTAATATTTACATATCATTTTTTGCCACATGACTGAAAATCTGTTTGTGGTAGTAGGTTCCTGGAGGGTGTGGGGGGATGTCCCCATGATGGCCATTGTCTAGTTTTCATGATTGGCCTTGACACTAAAACAAACAAAATACAATCTA